>NC_089688.1:33675000-33812500 GCF_031753505.1 Anomalospiza imberbis
CAGGCAAAAGTGAATGCACCAGCAAGGGACAGAAGGAAAAAGATGGATTCAGCAGCAGAGGCAAGAAGTTCAACTCCTCTCCAGAGAAAATGTGGCTTGTCAGAGACTAAAGATGAGGGTACTCAAGAAGAACAAAGTGTGCCTTTGGAAGCAGTGTCCTGTGCAGAGGAGAAGCCACCAGGAAGGGGCAGAAGGAAAGAAACTGCTCTGGCACCCCACACAACCAGTTCCATCTCTCTTCGAGGGAAACGCGGGTTGCTGGCGGGTGATGGAGAAGAAGCTCCCAAAGGAGAGCAGAATGTTCCCTTAGAAACTTGTGATCCATCTGGAAAAGAAAATCGACTGAGAAGAGGCAGGAGGAAGGAAATCGCCCCCTTGATAGAAGCCAGAAGTTCTATTCAGGGAAACCAGGTCCTGTCAAAACAAAGTGGTAGGAAAAATAACAGTAAGGAAGCTAAACAGAATTTGGACAATTCTTCTCAAGAAAATACAGAGCTTGTAAAAGAGAGCTCAAGGCAAGCGACCATTTCACTGGCTCTTAGTCCCACCTCACTTCAGGGTTTGTCAGAAGATGGTAAAGACAGAATTCCTGAAGAACAAAGTAAACTTTTGGATGTAGCTCCACCTGCAAAAGAAAATCCATCAAGAGTGGGCAGGAAGAAAACAGCTTCTTCCACTTCTGAAGAAGCAATTTCCACTTCTCTCAGGGGAAAACCCGACCTGCCCAGAGGCAGAGGTCAGAAGAGGATTCTTAAAGGACATGAAGATGCATCTCCAGAAAATAATCCATGCCAGGGAAGAACAAGGCAGTTGAGAAATAATAGGAGGAAGGTGGAAGTCCCATTGGAGGCAGCTACTTCTACTCCCCATAAAAGCAGTGACTTGCCAGAAAATGGCAACACTCTGGGAACTCGGGGTTTGAGTGGAGCATCCACTGGTTCTGAAGAGAATCAGTCTGGAAAAGGCCAGGAGGGTGACCCTGCTCCACAGGCAGCCCCCACCTCTCGCAGAAGGAAGTGCCACCTGCCAGCAGAGGAGGTGGCACCCAAAAAATTAAAATCAGGTGAGGCAAGGCTTGGCTTTCTCTTCTCTAAGGTTGGCCGAGTTTGTGTAGATACAACAGTCGTGTGCAGAGCTCTGTGGGCTGCTGATGTGGATCACAGAATCATGGGATTGTTTAGGTTGGAAAAGATCTGAGATCCCAGCTCCCTCAGCTGCTCCTGGGGCTCCAGCCCCTTCCCCAGCTCCATTCCCTTCCCTGGTCACACTCCAGCTCCTTCACATCCCTCCTGGGCTGAGGGACCCAAACTGGCCATGGCACTGGAGGTGCCTCCCCAGTCACTGCCCTGGCCCTGCTGCCACCTAAAATATTCCCTGGAATTTTCAGCTTGACTTTAAAAATCCCAATTAGAAAATATTATCAAATGAATGCCTTGAAGTAGAAATGACAGCAGCTCTAGAACTACAGCAAGGAACTGCCTGCCATAAAACCTCCTCTGTTCTCATTTTTGCAGGACTTTGGTGTTGGTCCTGTTTTAGTTTTACATATCAGTGGAAGGCATTTTAGCTAAAATGGCAGCTAATTGGTTTTGGTGCTCTCATTAATGTTAACCTACTTTCAGAAATAGCTGTAAATCCTCAGGGATCTAACTTAAAGGATATTGGATGTGCAGAAGTGTGGGGTTGGTATCTGGTTTGTTGAATTCAGAGAGGTAATCTTTGGAATGTTGTCATTGGGGACATTTCCTTTCAAAACAATGTAGGTGAAGATGGAATTTTGTGGGAAATGTTTGATGATACAAATTGACATTTTTCCATGTGCAAATAGGGAATGATGAAAATGGGTCTCTCCAAAGAGGAAGAAGAAACAAAACTAAACTTGGAGAAGAGGATGCAAGGGCAGCTCAGATCACTGGAGGGATGGAGAAGAGGACAAGATCAAGCACAAGAACAAGGAAATAGCCTTAAGAGTCCCAGAAGCAGTTTTTAAATCAATTCAGTAATTCCAATTATAGGATTTTTTAATGTGAATTGATTTGCACTCTGATTTTAAGCTCATATTTTTGGTAATTCTATGGTTGCTTTACAAAATTCATTTCTTAATGTGTCTCCAGATAGAAGGTAGATATTTCTTTAGTAGCTTTGCCAACGTGTGGTGGTTTCTAAACCATGGGGTGCTTGTGCAAAGCTGCAAACATAAATTACTTTTTGTCTTACCAGTGTTTCTCTCCTTTTTCCTGTTGATCAGTACAACAATCAGGAAGCCATAAAATGCTATTGCTATTTTCTGCTAACATTTTCCTATGCTTAAGTTTTATTTTTCATTGGAGTTCTGTAAATATTCTTTTTTTAAAAAATATAGTTGTATTAGCAGAAGTATTATGGTAAATTTTTAATAAGGTTTTTTTTAAAGAATAAATCTGAATTGGAAAGTGCGGATTTTGAAGTCATTAAACTTGGAAACAATTTGGTACTCGTGTGGTTTTTTTTTGTTTTAAGAATGCTTAAGCATATAATGGCTGCTGTCTTACAAGTTCATTTCTAAGGTTCATCCTCTGGTTGATGTGGTTTGCAGACAGAATTTTTAGGACCTTTTACAGATACTTTGTCTTCAAGGCTGGGGGCTTCTTAAATGCAGAAACTGAGAAAATTCAGCCTGGGCATCAAACTTGTGTGCAGTTTTTAGACCTGACTTAAAGTCCTTTGTTTATGTGGTGTGTGAGGAGTTGGGGATGTTTTTGCAGCAGAGCATTTGGAATTGGAGCTGTTCAGGTTGGAAAAGACCCCTAAAATCCAAACCTCGGATCTGATATAATGTTATGATTTTCTTTTTTTAATTTAGATTGGATATTTTTGCTTCTTTGTTTTTTATCATGTGGAATGTGCTGTACTTATATCCACAGAAGGTTTTTATTGAATTATAATGCATTTTTTTTTTAAATTACATAATTCTAGTGTGGAAATTCCAGTCTATCCATACATCCAGGGTTGCTCCATCCCAGGTGCAGAATCTGGTATTTTCCCTTGAACTTCACATGGTTAAATATGAGAAGTGGAATATATTATGGTGAGGGGTCTTTTGGTTTGGTTTGGGTTTTTTTATGGGTTTTTTTTTATGTTTTTTTTTTAACTGTTTACCAATCATGACATTCATAAAACTTTAGCCCTGAAGTCTCAGAGGAAAGCAAATGTTACCATCTCCCCTAAAATCAAAACTGTCTCCTCTGTGTAAGCAGTGCCAATGCCATGGCTGGGAAAAACAGGGATCCACAGGAATATTTTTCTGGTTCTAAGAAGCTGTTTGGGCTTTTTCCTCCAGTCTCTGATCTGTCACTTTTGGGTTTGGTCCTAGTTCAAATCTAACAAAAGCTCAGCTCAGATGAAATGCCTCAATTCTCTTCCAGAGCTGGGGTTTCTCCCCAGGATGGAATCTGTGGATAAACTAAACTTGAGCAACATCTCCTGAAGTAAATTTTCCTTCTCCAGTACTAAAAAATCAGGGATTGTCTCCTCCTGTCATTGCCACTTTCCCAGGTGCCTCACTGGAGTTGGTCTCAAGACTGGGAAGGAATCCTGGTCAGTGTCCTCCAAGGTGGGCAGAGTCTCTCCCTCAGGAATGTGTCCCACTCCTGGAGGAATTGGAGAGATCTCCAAAGCCAGATCCCAGCTTCTGTAACGCCAGCGGCACGCACGTCCTGTGGAGGTCTCTGAAGGTCCAGAAGTGTTTGGTGAAGAGATGGACCAGGCAGGATGGGAATTCCCAAAGCAAAGTTCATTTGTGGAAGTCCCTCAGAAAGTGATGTTGTGCCAGTTTTGGGAGTGTTCTACAGCCAGCCAGGGAAAACAGCAGTGGAAGGTATGTGCCTGGTGCATTTTATTGTACATAAACCTGGGTTTGGTTGTGGGGACGCTGCAGCCACCCAGGCCAGGGCTTGCTCACTGTCCAGGACCTTTCCAGAGGAGATTTACTCCGTGCTCTTTTGTAGAACTGGTATTTGATATGAATTCCTGTTGATTCAAATTTGATAAAGATGTATTTTATTTTATAGGCAGCTCCAGTTCCACTCAGAAAATTTGAAACTGCGAATCTACCTCAAGGTAGATAATTCAGAGGAAGAGCTGAGAAATCTTTTACCTGAGGGGTCAGCCAAAGAAACAAATCTTCTCTTTGCTCGAGGAAAATTTCCAAATTATCTTCTCTTTAATTTCTGTCGCGTTACATCTTCATTGTTGGTTGTGTGGCAGCACAAATTAAAAAAAAAAAAAAAAAAGGAAATGGTAGGAAAATTTCATTGCAAACTTTCTGCATTGTCAGTCTTTTTTAATCTGGGCAGATGGTTTTAAGGAAAGAAGAAAAGGAATGGGACATGAATAAAATCAGGAAGCAGAGGTTTCTCTTAGTTATCCATGATGCTTGCATTTACAAGTTGCTGGGTATAGATATAACTATATAGGTATATGTTTTTATGTCTATGCATTTATTTAAAGGTAATTTCTCCAGTAATTTTGAAGGAATAGTAAAGAAGAATAAGTATTTTAAGTTTTGTGTAAATATAGTGAGCTGCCTGTTGATGATATTTAATCTCAGTCTCATTTAGGTAAAAACTTCTCCAAAGCCATCGAGTCCAACCCCAGCACTTCCAAGGCCACCATTCTCCCATGTCCCCAAATGCCACATCCTCATGGCTTTTAAATCCCTGCAGAGTATTTATTATTTAAGCAGGAGCATTATTTTTCCAGAGGTTTAGGTTTGAACCTCCTTTTGATGGCATTGTCACTGCTGTGCTGTCAATTGTCACCGTTCCCTGTGGGGACCTTCATCTATCCTCTAAATTTCATCTCCACACTTATTAAAAATAGATGGACTTTCTGCTTCCACTACATAAATAAGGTTGAAAAATCAACTTGATTGTCACAGAGAGTTTCAAAACCTTCAAAACTTCCTGACAACAAAACTGGATTTTAATATTTCAGCCCTGCCTTGCCATCAATGCCACAGCCCTGCCTGTTCCTGACAGTCTCTTTCATATCCAATTTCCTTCCAGACTTCTTGGCTTGAAAGAGTTCCTTGACAGCAAGACAAGCTGCTTAATTACATGAAATATGGAAAGAAAATTCTCCTTGGTTTGAATTTTGCACCTTTTAATTTGTCTTTCCATGGCATTCCTCCCCTGCCTTGACCCAGAGGTGTGATGCTGTTTTGGGAGAGCAGTTGTTAACCTTGGAGCCGAGCTGTAAACACCCCCAGAATTTTGGGAAATTCTGTAATTTCCCAAAGGCTGGGCTCTGACGGAGACAATTCTCAGAGATTAACAGAGAGCAGGTAATTGATGATCTTTGAGGACATTGTCTCCATAGATTCCCACTCCAGCTTCCTTCCCTGTTCCTTTAGAATATAATTTATGGTTGGGACTCAGAGGAGGTCTCAAAAAAAAAAAAAAAAAAAATCCTGGAGACAGGTGGGAACTCCCACCCTTTAAAAAATTCCATGTGAGGTTCCCTGCCACTCCAAAAGTTATAATTAGTGAATATTCTCAGGTTTGCAAACAGAGGCTGGAATTTGTGGATAAACTAAACTTGAGGAACATCTCCGGAAGTAAATTTTCCTTTGGTAGTACTAAAAAAGGTAATGAAAACTCAACTGGAAATTAAATATCAGGGGTGTGGGGTCATCTGGGAACTTTTGATGGTGCTCAGGGCAGATATTTTTATCTTTACTTTTATTTTTATGGCTGTGAGTGGCAGATAGGTCAGGACTTGTCAGCCTGTGACAAACAATGGACATTAACACTAAAAATTGGGAAAAATCAGTGTATTTGAAAGCTAAAACCCCAATCCCATTCTATCTTCAGCATTATAAATTTCCCTTTTTTATTTTAAGGAATTAAGCAAATTATCCAGATTATTTTTTTCTGCAGAAGGGCTTTTTAAATTCCAGTAGAATGCAGGATTGTGCATGGCTAAAATACACACTTGTAATCCCAAAGTTTGATAGCCACAACTTTTATAGGACACATGGCAGAAAGAGTAAAACTTCCTACTGTATTTCACTGAAAATATCAGTTTATCAAGAGACCTGCAGCCAGAGTTTGGAATTAAGGGTGGGATACCATAAAACCATGAAAGGAATGCTTCAATACCCACTCACTGCTGGCTTTGAGCAGCATCATTCAGATCACCTTGCCCAGGAAATATCTGCAGCCAAAGCCAGAAGAAATCAAAGCACTTTGAGGCAAATATTCCTGTGTCTCTGTGTATTAGGGAAGAAACACTGGCAAAAAAAATCAGTGTTTTTAACACTACTTGTAGTGCTGCTTATATAGTTATCTGAATAAAGTTACTGCATTTTAACATTTGTTTTATTCAGCTACAAAAATCTTGCCAGAAAGTTTCTCGTGGCTTGTTTTCCCTCCTAAAATTGGATAGATATTTAAAACAAAACCTGTGTGAGAGCAGTTTCACTCCTCAGTGTTCATTTAGCGATTAAAAATCCCTCTTTTGACTTCAGCGGTTTAAAATCTGCTGATGCAAATCCTTCAACACAAATTTCCCAGCTCCAGGAGAGATCTGGACAAAGTGAACTGCAGCACTTTGAAATAGGAGTTTAATCCAGTTTAACTCAAGTTTAAACTCAAGTTTCAACCTGGACAGACACAATAATTTGTTGGCTTGGAGCTGTTCTCTGTTCTGGTGGGACATGAAACTTGTTAATAATAAATTGCCGCTCTTTCATGAAAAAAAACTTATGATTTCCAGAAAAATACCATTTTTTGCTATTTGTGGCAGGAGATCAAAGGACTGCACAGCTTTGCAGCCATCTGAAAAGTGAAAGTTTATTTCTAAGTTTCTCAATTTAATTCTAAGCAAAAGTTTATTTTAAAAATGAATTTAATGTTAATATTTAGCTTTTTAATAGAAATATTTTAAAGTAAATTATGTGAGTATGAAATTATTGTAGAATCTTTTTATATTTAATATTCAGCTTTTAAAATTTTTTAAATATAATTTCCTTCAGTGAGAGGATCACATTTTCTAGGACATGATGGAATGAAAATTGGGATTTTGTGCAATTTAGAGAGTTTTCCAAGCTGCTTGGTGGAAGAATGTAAGGAAATCTTAGTGGCTCCTGTGTGGCACAGGAATGAACTCCTGATTTTCCCTTCTGCTCCTTCCAGAGGGAGCTGCATCTCCGTCTGGATCTGATGCTCTCAGTTTGGCAGCTCTGGAGGTATTTTAACTTGCAATGTTTGTGAATACCAGGGAAAGATGCAGCTTTCACTGCCCTCAAGAAGGTCAAGCAGATTTTTCTAAAAATCAGCTAATTAGAGCTGTAAATTAGATTAGACCAGGCTCTTCTCAACCACCTACGAGCATTTATCCTGTAAATCTCCCAAGAACTCACTGCTGTAAATCCTTGTTTTTCTTTGAGGGGAGATATCCCACCAGCTGACCAAAACTGTGCTGGTGAACTTTGTAATTAATATCTTGCATGTGTTCCTAAAACTCTCAATGACCTATTTTTAAATAATGGGAAATGAGAAACCCCTCTAGGAGGGTCAGGCAGATCAGAAATCATCCATGAGGCAAGCGAAGGGCCAAATCCATTTTAATTGAACCCACCGAGAGCATCTCATCAGTTGAAGCCTGAAACGAAGTTTAAAACTAAAGCTGAGACTTTTAGGTGCCTGGCCAGATGAAAACCCACCAGCTTTTTTTATTTTGAAGTAGAATCCTGTCAATTTACCAAAATCAAGCTCATTATACATATGCAAATCAGCCTTTTGGGGTGCGGGCATTGCTTTGTAGCCCTCCCGTTAAAATACGTGATTAATCCCAGCCAAGTCAAGCCCACCAATTAGCACCGGCTCATTTTCCTCCCTTTCCAGCGTGTGCCTCCTTTGTTGCACAGCTCGTTGTTCATTAGTTGGTGCACCCCGTGCCAATTAGGCAGGCAGAGGCACTAATTTGATCATCTGGAGAGTTGCCTCCCAAGATCCCGCGGAGTCAGCGGAGACGCGGCCGTTCCTCCAGGGCACTCCAGCTCGGCTTGGTGCTCCCGTTCCCCCTCTGGAGAAGCCTCCTGCCTCCCATTAACTAAAAGGGAAAGCCTTGGTCCTCAGGCAAAGCTCAGCCCCACTCCTGGTTTAATGAAGGAACCCCAGGCAGAGTTTGGCTGGGGAGTTCCAAGGCAGAGGTGGCTTCTGAGCGAGCACGAACAGGGACACCACCATCCCATCCCACCCTTCCCAGCCTGGCACAGCTTTCCCGGCTTCTGTCCGTGACTGTGCTGGTCCGTGGGGTGAGTTCTGTCCGTGGGATGAGTTCTGTCCATGGGGTGAGTTCTGTCCGTGGGATCAGTTCTGTCCATGGGGTGAGTTCTGTCCGTGGGATGAGTTCTGTCCGTGGGATCAGTTCTGTCCATGAGATCAGCAGTTCCCTCTTGGGCAGCTCCCGTGATTCCTCAGGACACCACTGCCCTCACCAGCACAGCATGGCAGTGATGAACCTTTCCAGGAGTCAAATTCTGCAGTGATGTTGGCTGTGGCACCTAATTTGATGGAATTCATGGAATTCTAGAGTCATGGAGGTTGGAGAAGGCCTTTGAGTCCAGCCACAAGACCAATTTCACAGACCTGTGCCTTGCTGTGATTAGCAGTGTCCACTCTGAGCTTGCACTAAAACTGACCCTAAAAAGAAACAACCCCTTTGCCTTGCCCACCATTGCTCCCCTTTAATGCCAACTTTTAAAAGTCCAAATTCCCTGTTAGGATCTCAGAGCAGACCTTGGCTGGTGAGACAGGACTCAACATCCAAATGAGGCGAATCCTCCTGGAAGGTTTGGGACAGCCCACCCTGAGCAGTCCTGACCAGTACCGGCAGAAAAAAGAGCAGCCTGTGAGTGGGTTTAATAACTTTTCATATTTAAAATTGCCTTGTCATTTGAGTAATGAGCTCTCTGTGCTTTCTGCTGGAAAAGATCACCATGGAGCTTTATTTTTGGTGGGGTACCCACTTGGGCAGCCCAGGTGCGTTGCTAACTGAACCAAAATTATTAACCTTAATACAATTTTTAAACAATTATTAAGCTAATCGGATGCAAATTAAACAAAATGAACCTATAAATATATGTGTTTTTCAAATTAGTAATTGGATTTTTTGATGATCTTTGGCTTGACATTGATAAGCTGCTTCTCATAACAGTCTAATTAGGCAATATGTAAACTTTGGCATTCGGTTCTGTCCTAGTGGCTTTTTCAAATGATGTTTGTAAAATTTGCAATTTCATATTACAGATTAAAAATTAAAAACTGCAGGAGGCTAACATTAAAATGAGAATTCATTTCATGGAAAGCCCTGTAGACAAAATTCACCCTAATAGAATTGTGCATAAGGGGCTGCAAATCATGATCTATAGTTACACAGGGGAAGGCTTGTCAAAACCAGTATTGTTGGCCTGTAGTTCTATTCACAGTATTAAACCCATCAGTGGAGTCACTTTGGGGAAAATGCGAACATTATCAAAGAACAGTAAATTAGCAAGAAATTAAAGCATATACCCTTGCATTTCCAAAACAAAAGATCCCTTCATTAAAAACCTTTCATCAGTGGTTTAATATTCATAGCAGTAATTTGCATAACTAAATCAGTTTTCACTGATGAGAGACGACCAAAGTTTTTTTTTTTTTTTTTTAATTTTTTTTTCTTCACTAATTTCTTTTTTGAATGAGCTCTCTAGTTTTTTTGATTAAAATTTCACACCAGTAGTTGAGCAAAATTGAATACATGACTTCACTGTATTTGTGAGCATCCTCCTTTTCAAGCCCGGGGTTAAATGCTGCTGCTGGGTGAAAAGCAAAGCCTGGGCTTGCTTTGTTTACCTCCGTCCCTCCTGTGCCTCCCATCCCCGTGTCCCGGCCAAACTCCAGCCCCAAACCCCACATTTGTTGGGATTTTATTGCCTTTTCCTCGCTCCCATACCTGTCCATAAACATAAACACAGAGCAGGGGGATGATACAGGTGAGGCAGGAATAAAGAGAAGTCATTTGGGTGCACTGCAAGAACTTTCTCTGAAAGTAAAGCCCTTTTTCTAAGTCCTTTTTTATGTTTTCCAAGGACCTATTCCCTTGTGAGAAGCATGGTGGGAAGAGGAAACAAGTTTGCCTTAGGGAATGAAGACAGAAAAGTCTTTTTCAGTGTAAATCAAGTCTTTTTTTCAGGAACTATTTCAAGGTGTTGATGGTAGGACTCGATGATCTTTAAGGTCTTTTCCAACCTTAACGATTCTGCGATTCTATGTAAAATAAATGGATGTTGTGCTGGGCTGAGTAGCCTTTAATAGAAATTATTTTGGGTAATAATGAGATTTAAATCATTAAGAGATACAGTGAGCAACATGTAGGCTCTCTGGGCAGTGATTCATCCATCTGAAATCAAATTTGTTGGAATTCTGACGTGACCTCAGTCACAGAAAACAACTGTAATAACAATTAGCAAAGACTTCATTTCTCCTCTTATCCAAATTTTTGGTCATTTATTATTACAACTGGATAGAACTACTTTAAAAATCTTAATCTTTCTCTTTGCATCCTTAATTATTCAAAGGTGTGATCTCCCTAAGTGTTTCTTCTCTAACCAGCAAACAATATTTCGTACAATTCTGATCTATTAATTCTAATTAATATCAAAGTAGATTTTGGCAGGCCCTTCCAAATGTTTTCTCCATTTTAAAAAAAGGCCTTGAAAGAGAAGGACGTTGTATTCATAATAACAGGTAGATATTTCTTGGGTTTTTTGTATTTTTCTGACTTTTTTTTAATGATTTGTTCCATGAGAACTATTTTATTATTTACTTTCACTCCAGAGTGGTGTTCAATCAATGGTTGTTTTTTTGATTTTTTTTTTTTCTTTCCAACTGTGGAGGAATAAAAAAAAAATAACAACAGTTGATTATTGTTTATATTAATAAAATCAAGTAAATCATTAATTTATTTCCAAGAATACCAAAGTGTCCTTTAGTTGTTTCAAAAGGCAGGGCAGGAATGATCAGAAAGGTGCTCCACTAATTACGAATTATCATTAAAATTCCTTAAAAAAGAAGCATGAGAACCCCTCTAAAATAAAAATTATATCATCTATCTGCATAAAGAAACGGCAGGACTCACTTTGGAGAGGTTCATGGAGAACTGGCTCCCGTGGGAGCCACGCTGGAGCAGGGAAGGGCTCCAGCCCCCGAGGAGAAGGAACGAAGGGTGAAGAGCTGACCAGCTGCCCCTCTGACCAGCTGACCTTCTGTCTGTCCCTCCTGTCCAGCTCCGGGAGGGATGGAGCAGCTTTGGGGGATCCCTGGGTCAAACCACCACACCTGGGCTTTGGTCCAGCCCCAGTCCATGGAACGCTGTCCTACAAAACATCCTGGACGTGCTGAGAGCAACCCTTCATGATTCAGCTGAAGAGAGCTTTGAGTCCTGCTCTGGATGCTCCAGGTATGGCAGCTGATGGTACCAAGGTGATGTTTTTTAATGCTTTTCATTAAAATTCAGCCAGGATGTTTCTGTGGGAGCAAATCCCCTAAGCTGGAGCCCCATGTGCTCAACACTTCCCAAGGTGCCCTGATGCCAGGGAATGTTTGCAGGTAAGCCTGGACAGCTTCCAGTCCAAGGACAGGAATAATTTCCTCACAGAATCCCAGTTTGGGTGGGAAGGGACCTTAAAGCCCACCCAGTGCCACCCTGCCATGGCAGGGACACCTCCCACTGTCCCAGGTGCTCCAGCCCCAGTGTCCAGCCTGGCCTTGGGCACTGCCAGGGATCCAGGGGCAGCCCCAGCTGCTCTGGGAATTCCATCCCAGCCCCTCCCCACCCTCCCAGGGAACAATTCCTTCCCAATATCCCATCCAAATTTCTCCTTTTTCTTAAGCCTTGCCTATTTTAATATAAATTTACAGCCCATGTAGGAGAAAAGCAGAGCAAACTTCATTAAAAGCCCACCAAAATCCAAATGATGAATAACTTCCATTTAAAAACCCAAATTTCAGTCTTCATGTTCTGTGTTAATCATCTAAAGGACAAGACAGAACTAAGAAAAGGCAGAAAGATTTGTTATTTTGTTTATTTATGCAACTCTCATAAACTTGGGCAATGGAACACTGCAGTTTAAGGATCTATATAGAAATGATAAAGACTGAAATTTTGGGGTTTATTACTGACTTATGCCTAATAAGATTTATATTACTGAAATTATTTATATTAATATAAAAATTAATACAACTAATATTGCTAAACTAGAGAATTCACTAAAAAATAACTGGACAGATTGCTTCAATTAATATCTTTGCACAGTAATGAATCATAAATGTTTGGAATGCCTGTTTCAAACTGCAAGCTGAGACATTTGGGGAGGTAAATTTGCAATGTATATGTGACAGGGTAAAATAAACTTGGTTCTAAATCTCATCCAGCTCAGTTTTGCAGTGCTAATTGTTATTGTTGTATTCATGACTTCCCAAAAAATGCTCCACACAAAACTTTTTTGTGATTGGGATGGGTTTTTTTTGGTTTGTTTTTTTTTTTTTTTCTAATGGAATATCATCTGGCTTCCTAAAGAAATCCTAGTGGTAGCCCCTGACCCAAATGTACATCAAGAGCTGTTCCCCTATGGCCCTGGCCTATTTATTGCTTTCCTAACTACTCCAGTTCAAACAGGAGCTCAGAACAAAATTGAAAATGAGCTTGGGGTCTTTCTCTAGTCCCAATTTGTTCACTTCCAAAAGCACTACCCAATTTAGCCTGGCTGCTCAGGAGAGGGCAAAGGCTGCAATTGCAGGGATGCAGGAGGGCAGGGCTGGAATGTGCTGCCAGAACAGCACCGAGGAGCCTTCCCAGGTCGGGGCATTTCCTCAGCTGTGACAATTAGCAGGAGAAACTGGAGAAGGCAATAAAAATTAAAAAAAGGGTTGTTTTTTAATAGTCCCTCCTCAAAATATGTGTATTTAAATCTGTCATGAGCTCTGGCAGCAAGGCTGGTTATTACTGAGGAATAAATAGCAATTTCTTGATATTATCATATATTATTTCTTGATATTATAATATATTATCAATATAGTATATTCTACTTGTTATCAATAAGATACGGTACTTATTCCCTTATTATTGATAATATAAATATATTATCAATAAGTTAATATACTTATTATCATTATATTATCAATAGACTTATATTTATCAAGGTGCTGCTGGGCTGTAAAGGTGGGAAACACCTGATCAGAGGTGCATTTTATCAGGAAAATATTCCTGTTTTCATTTGTGCCTTGTGCTGGAGGAACTCCATCTCCTGTACATAGTTAGGGGCTTTACTGCTCAGAGAAAAGGGTTGTGGTGGAAAAAAAAAAAAGATGCTTCACACACTCATTGCCTGCTGCAAAGTTTGTTTTTAACTGGTTGCCCAGAATGAAAAGATGCACTTTATTTTATTTTACTTTATTTCATTATTTTACTTTATTTCATGATTTTACTTCATTTTACTCTATTTTACTCTATCATTTTACTTTATTTCATTATTTTACTTTATTTTGTTATTGCACTTTATTTCATTATTTCACTTAATTTTTCTCTATTTTACTCCATCATTTTACTTTATTTCGTTATTTTATTTTATTATTGCACTTTATTTCATTATTTTACTTCATTTTTCTCTATTTTAATCTATTTACTTTACTTTATTTTAATTTTCTACAGAGGCATGGCTTGCTTTGAATGGTTTGCACCGACGCTTTTTCAGAATGGACAAAAAGTCATGTCAAGGTAGACAAGTGAATACTGACCTGAGAAAAAACCTGAGAATGTAAATGAAAAGTGAAAAAAAATTAGGTGTTATTTTTGTCCTAGTGGAAAATCTTGAAAAGAAAATTTAGCATTAGATTTGTGTGGAACTTTTAGAGGAATATCTGGAGCAGCCTTTGCTTTTCAGGGCTCGTCCTTCTCCTGCTCCAGGAGAGCAGCTCTGAGTCACCTGCCCTGGTTCAGTAAATGCCCATTAGCAGTTTAATTTAGAGACAAAAAAGAGATTTAGAACTAAAACAAATGCTTTTGGAATCAAGAGAGACACACAGGAAAACTTTCCTGCTATAAATTAGGAGTAAAACCAACTCGTTGAACCCAAAAAGTGTAAGAGAAATACAAAATTAAAGATTTAAAAATGAAAGCCAAAACTCCATCAAGGTTTTTGGTTTGCTTGAGGTATCGATGGAGTGGCAAAAAAACCACACACAAATATTAGAAATATTTCTTCAGACTTTATTCCTGTTTTCTCCTGACATTTCTCACTTGGCTTCACGTGGATTTGGTGTCGGGAGAGACCCAGCACTCAGGTGCTCAGTCTGGGTAGAAATCAAATCACACCTTTAACAATCATTTTCATCATTAATAATTCAATTTTTTTTTAATAGTTTTGCTTTGAAAATATTGAGTGGCCTTGTTTCACCTGTGCTTTTAAGGAACACTTTGTTAAAATGCCTGTACTTGAATCTGGGATTTGTATGGATGGCACAGGAAAGAGACTTCGACTTCCTGCTGCAATTAATTATGGAAGCTTTCACTCTTGGCAGGTAAAAAAATCTGTTCCATGCACAGGTATAAATATTTTTAAAATAGGCATGGAGGATTTCAAGACTTTGGTATGAATTATACGGCTGCAGTTTTTTTGTTTAAATGAATGGATCTGTCTTTAGAAAAGCCAAAGTAACTAAATGTGAATGAGGTATTTGTTATAGGATTTGGATCGTCTTACAAAATTGCAGGATTTTTCTTAGAGGCTCTCACCTTTCCCTTTTGATTGTTCCAGGCATTGTCACATTAATGAAACCCAAACAGATTAAAACCTGCCCAGCTGCAGCCGCTTTCTGTTCTCCCCAAGTCCTGCCCTCACTGGGATCAGCCTGCAAACAAGATGAACATTTTTCCTCTTTCCCTGTCATTTCTTCCAGGTAAAATATCCCGGGAAGAAAATACCAAATGTTTCCTGCCAGCTGTGGGTGTCATAAGGCACCACTGGAAATGCAGTTCTCTGCAGGTTTGGTAACTGGGGGTGTTCGGGAAATATTCCCAGGATATTCCCAGAAGAAAGTGAAAACAGAACTGAGGTACAATTGCACTAAGAATCTGTATTTTTATACACAGGGTGATGGGGAGTGACACTTGAAGCTTTGTCTTTGTTTTGTTTAAGTTTAAAAATGCTGAATTTGATGTAAAAATCCATTTTGACAGAACTAAGATTTCTATTTTTCAGAGCATCCTCGGGACCACAGGCTGTGTGTGGGTGATTCACCATGAGGAGAAAAGGAGGGAACAAATTTGCCACTTTGCTGCCAGGATGTGGATTTGATCCGTCCAATTCCCCAGCAAATGCCCAGTGCTGCCCTTCCTGGATCTCCAGGACATTCCTGCTGGAAATGTGTTCCTCAGGGTGGTTTCTCTTTGGAAAATGCTGCCCTTCCTGGATCTCCAGGACATTCCTGCTGGAAATTTGTTCCTCAGAGTGGTTTCTCTTTGGAAAAATGCTGCCCTTCCTGGTTTTCCAGGACATTCCTGCTGGAAATTTGTTCCTCAGAGTGGTTTCTCTTTGGAAAAATGCTGCCCTTTCTGGATCTCCAGGACATTCCTGCTGGAAATGTGTTCCTCAGGGTGGTTTCTTCACCCTCTGGGCTGGAAGTGCTGCCCAAGGTGAAACTTTGGCTCATCACTTCCCGCTGCAAATGCCACAAGATCTCCTGCAGGGAGAAAGCAGCTCCAGGCTTGCTGCCAGAGAGCTTTGACCTTGTCTTAGGCATTGTTTGATGTCTTCTTTCCGCTCTTTTACAAACTCCAGGACTGCTGGAGGCCCCCAAGGTCTTGGGGCCACCTCATTTTGATGACCCAGCTCAGGACAAGCAGCGTTTGCTCCAAAAGGGACAAATTTCTCGTACAATCAACTCATCCATCCCTCCATTCCTTTCCACGCTCCCATGGCAGCACTGCAGGCAGATGTTACACCCTGAAGCTCTGTTTTAGATGCTCAGCTTGAAGCTTTTCCAGGGATCCTTCAGGAGAGAGAAAGAAGAAACAGCCAAACCATGGGATATCCATGTGGTTGGGCTCCCTACCTCAGCTTTCCTCAACTGGGGAAGAAATTAATCCAGTGGCTCATTCATTACAAAAGAATTTATTCCCTACAACTGTTTTGGGTTTGCCTGACAAGGTTTTGGGGGTTTCTGGGAGAAGCTGCTGGAAGTTTTCCCCATTTCCCACAGAGCCAGTTCCAGCTCTAGTACAGGACAAGGTGTTCCTCCAGCACAAGGGACAAATGAAAGCAGGAATGTTTTCATTTCAATAAAATGCAGCTCTGGTCAGGTGTTTCCCACCTTGATAAATAACTCCAGGACGGAGCCGCTGCTGGCCAAGCTGAGCCCAGCTGTGATGGGGGCAGCAGCTCTGGGATAAGGGGGTTAGGAGGGGATAAAAAACCCTGCACAAGCTCAGCTGGACAGGGGAGCGAGGCTGGGCAAGAGCAGCAGCTCTGCAGCCCCCAGGCAGTGCGGAAGGAGGGGCAGGAGCTGTCCCTGCAGCCATGGAAAGAGACCCAGGCTGAGCAGGGGAAGGGGGTGAGGGGCATAAAATGACCCCAGCCCCATTCCCCATCCCCCTGTGCCTCTGGGAATGGGGAGGGACAGAAAACGGGGAGGGAAGTTCAGCCAGGTAGAAGAGAGGGGTGGGGGGGATGTGTTTTAAGATTTGGTTTGTATTTCTCATTTTCCTGCTCTGATTTGATTGGTGGTAAATTAAATTAATTTCCCCAGGTCAAAGCTGTTTCACCCGTGAGGGTGAGGGCTGAGTGATCTCTCCTTGTCTCCACCCGTGAGATTTTGGTTGTATTTTCTCTCCCCTGCCCAGCTGATGGAGTGGCTTTGGTGGCACCAGCCAGGATCAACCCTCCACCACCACAACTGACTATTGTCACTGTTGCAAATTGTGCATTCTTTGCTGTTAAAAAAAAAAATAGACAATCAAGTCAGAGTATTGAAAAGTGGCTGCTGTGCATGGTGAGTTAGTATATTTTATCAAAAATGTCACAAATTAAATGTAAATAGCTCACAAACTCGAGTGGCTCCTCAGACTAAAGGCTGTCAAAAATCCATCGTGGCACAAAGGGCTGGAGTCCCTCTCTCCAGAGAGATGCATTTGGTGCTTGCTCAAAACCAAAAATCAGTTGTGGCACTTTCTGTGGCCAGAACTTAATTTTTGATCAGCTTACTTTATCTGCAAGCTCCATTTCTGTAAACATTTAAACAGAGTTGTTATCTGTGAGTGTCTGTACCAAGTGTAAATTTTTAAAAACTGTTTTGATTTGTGTTTCAAAGAGCACTTTCAATAAAAAATATCACATTGAGGTAAACGAGAATTAGACTTTGAAAAGTCTTTGCATTACCCAAAATGAAAGATAAGGTGTTGATCAAAGGTTTTACCTTTCTAATCAGGTACAGCTATAAGAACTTAGAAACTTTTCTGTTCCTGAGTATCACATCTAAGCAGATTTTGTAGTGGTGGATTATGGAGAAATCCCCAAAATTGTGTGTAGATGTACATCTCTGAGAGAATCATTGGTCATCCTGACTTTCTAACTGCAGCTTGGAAACAGAGCTTGGCATTTGAAAATGTTCTTCCCTGCCTTCCTCTCTGAAGCTGTAGTTCCCATTATCAGGGGTTCCTCTGCCTCCTCCTGTTCGAGCTCTGTTCCCCATTTCCCCTTTTGTGAACTGTGCCAAGCGGGTGAGAAATGATAGAAAATCTGGGCACGACTTTGCTCCCATACACTGCGATTCCCATTAATTGTTGTAATTCTTTCTTTGATTGGGGCGTCTTTATTTGTTCTATTTTTCATCAAGTGTCTCAAGAACCTCCCGTGCTACCTGTCATGCACCAAATACCCAAAGATTTCACTTTTCTTCGTCCTTGACACTTTTCAGGTGGAATTTCAACTTCTGCTTCACATAATGCTTCCCATCCTGCTGCTGTTTTCTGTATCTTTTTGTGGGACTCTCCTGCAGTTAGGTTGATATTATTATTATTATTATCATCATCATCATCATCATCACCATTATTACTATGACCATTATTATTATTATCATTATTATATTTTATTTTTATTATTTAAATTTTGATTATTGTTATTATTTTAGGTTTAAATTATTATTATTACTAATAATTATTTTTATTTTTATTTTTATTATTTAAATTTTTATTATTGTTGTTATTTTATATGATGATGATGATTAACAACAGCAACAACAACAACAACAAAACAACAACAACAACAATGATGATAATAATAATAATAATAATAATAATAATACCAGCAGAGTTTCACACTCTGGGGGCACTGAGAGATCAGAAAATCTGCCCTAAAAATCCAGGGCAGGAGCAGCCCCTGGATCAGTGTCACCACCTGGGCAATGCTTGGAACCACAGCAGTTAAAGGCGCACAATTAGCATTTAACTGTTGGTGTTACGTGTAAAACGCCATCGCCCAGTTGCCTTTTTTTACTGGCCACACTGGGGAATTATCAGGTGAATGAGTTCTTTCTGTGATGCTTTTTTCCCCAGGATCCTCTGTCGCGGGGTGCTGCTTTACAGGAGGAATTTTAGGCTGGATTGGCGTCTCTAAAAGGTTGATAAATTCTCATTCTCCCCGCATTCTTTCAGGTTTTATTCGTGCCCCCAGCAGCCCAGTGGAACTCCACAGCTTTGCCCACAAAGTGCCTCAAATCCTGAAAGGTTTATTCGGGCAGCCCCAACAAACACTTCAACATTTTGAACCGTTTTCCCCCCAAAATCCAGACAGGAATTTTTGCAGGGTGGCGAGAGAGTTGATTTCAGTCCCCACAACCTTCCATCCTGGCCGCAGTTCAGGTCGGTGGCTTTCTTGGAAAGTTTGAGGATAAAAAGAATGATCCATTTCGGTTATTCAGGGGAGAAAAAGAAGTATGCAAGGGGAATTCCTGACAGCCCAAATTCCTGGGAGCAAATGGAGTTTCTGGTAAGTCAGAGCTTAACTCAGGTGCTGTTTATCAAGGCCAAGCTTAAGGAGCGTTTCTGAGATGACAGAGTGGCCAAGGAGGGCTGCAGGGATGCCCTGCTGCACACAAAAGTGTCAATAATATAAAAACCATGAAATTTATTGTTCCCAGCTTCACTGAGCTGTGTGACAGAGGCTCGAACAATTCTCAGTGAGTTTCTCCAAAAGACAGAAAAGGCCCTGCCTTCTGCCCCTTAGGCTTGGGTGAAATGCAAATCTGAGATGTTCCAGCATTTGTGTGTGTGATTCCCACTGGGACTGGGAAAAGAGGGATGGAAACAGCGTCTGGCTCTGGGAAAGCAGCCCCCAAGAAAAAGGAATCTGGCGGTTTTCCCCAGGTTCTCACAATTTACACATTTAAACAAGTGGTACTCAGCCCATCCCAGGCTGAACTGTGAGTCACAGCCTTCTGGGAGTGCTGCTTTGTACACCTATGGAACTGGAACCAGTGCAGGCTTGAAAATGAGCTGGCTTTTAATGCTCTCCTTTTCTTTTTCCTGAAGTCTGAAGAGGAAGTCGTGCCTGCATGTAAGAACTGCAGTGTTATAAATAATTTGCTCTGTCCCTTCCGGGACTGTGAAAATGGAAATGTTTGCTTTCAGCAGAGCTTGTTTTCTGTTGACTTCATTTGATAGCTGTCCAGATAAAAATATGAGCTAATATATTCTGACATGTTTCCTTAGAATGTGTGTGACATCAGCTGGCTGCTGCTGTCTTAGGGAATGTCAGAGTGATGTCATGCAGCCTCCTGATTTTAAATGAATTAGAGATGAAATATGACCCCTCTGTAGGCTGTTGTGCTGTAGTGAGGCTGCACAGTCACATTCATTTACTATCAGCTTTAAAGTATTTCAAGTTTTGTTGCAATAGCAGAAATTCTGATCTGGTGTCCAATAGATGGGAGAGATAAAATACAGCCCAAACCAGGCTTTTCTTCAAGACATTTATCCTTGCATGTGTTGTAATTTCAGTTTATACTTGCTGTCTAACCTGGTTTTCTACAGTCCTGACATTCACAAGTGCAGCCATGGACTGTTTCTCTGCCTGATTCACGGAGGAGGAGGATAAATTACTTAACTGATGCCTCTGCATCTTTTCTGCACTTAAGCCAAGAGCAGGGGAATGTGCAATCCTCAGTGCCTTAAAACCTGACAGAAACATAAACCCATGAAAATTATCTGACTTTGTCTTAGATAGGCCCAATTCCTATTGGGATTGTGCTTGGCATTTCTTCCTCTGTCCAGCTCTGAATTTCCAGGTAAGGGAGATATTCCTTAGCTGAAATAACAGTGATTTTGGCTGGTTCAGACCCCTCAGAGTGATATCCAGGTGCAAACAAAACCAACCAAAAATTCCTGCCAAACTGATGCTGTTTGTATGTGATCTCCCCCTTATGGAGCCAAAAATCATCTTCCATTTTAAAATTCCACTACAGTTTAAATTTCAGTACATTTCAATAAAATTAATATTTTAAAATTCCCCTAAAATATCTGTTAAAGCCAGAGCTGTGATTTCTGATTTTTCCATGGCCTTCGAGCTTCCTTTTGGCCACCTCCCACAGCCCCAGCTCTGAGGAGTTCCTCACTGCCCTATCCAAACTTCTCATGTTTATTTCCATGTCCTAATTCCATGGGCTCAAAAGAAACAAGTCTGCAATGACTGAACCACACCAAATTCCTTGACTTTCCTTAAAAGTCCATTTAAAACAGCCTGGCACAGTCACAGCAGTTGCTATGGATTAAATATCCAGGGGGATGCAGTCTGTCGTTTTTAGTGGGTGCAATCATTTATTTAATGGAGATTTAATTAGATAGAAGCAGAGGCTACATGGACACACTTCCATAACCATCAGAAAGGCTGGAAAAGGAGCCAAGTCCCCATTTTGTAGACCTGGTAAAAGACAACTCTTCTGAGAGATGTTGTAGGATACCAACCAGCATCATAGGAACAATGAGCTGTCAGCAGAAGGAAGAGTTCTCCAATTTAATTTATTCCCCAAGGTAAATTGGGGAACAAAGTCCCTGAGCTTCACTTGAAGTAACTAAAACTCGAGGGTTTAAGAATTTAAAATCTAAAGAAGACCCTGAGTTAATCTTTAAAAAATATGTTTATTTGTACGTAGTTTCCTATCGCTGGACTGAAGCCAAAAGCTGCCCAAAGTGATTGTTTCAGCCATGACCAAGCGAGAAAATCAGAGAGAGTTCTGGCAAGGGTCTCCTGGCCATCCTGCTCCAAGAAGAAAACCCCTGGACTGTGTCTCACCCTGGAAAATGGTGAGGAGGATGGAGTTCTGAGCTTGTCCCCTCAGCTGGGCTCTGCTGGACCTCCAGGAGTGCAGCGATGGCACAGAACCGAGGGACGCTGGTGCCTGGCCCTGGCCTAGGAGGGACATCAGGAGGAATTTTGTCACAGAAAGGGTGCTCAGGCCTTGGAACTGCCCAGGAGGTTTGGAGTCACCACCCTGGAGGTGTCCAAGGAATTCCCGGAGGTGGCACTCAGGGCTCTGGGCTGGGGACAAGGTGGGGATTGGGCACAGTTGGGACTCGATGGTCCTCGAGGGTTTTCCAACCTCAGGGATTTTGTGATTCCTTTCCTTTTCCCCCCTTTTTTCCCCCCTTTTTCCCCCCCCCTTTTTTTTTCCCCCTTTCCCCCCCTTTTTCCCCCCCTTTACCCCCCTTTCCCCCACTTCCCCCCCTTTCCCCCCCCTTTTCTCCCCCCTTCCCCCCCTTTTTCCCCCCCTTTTTCCCCCCCTTTTCCCCCCCCTTTTCCCCCCCCTTTTCCCCCCCCTTTTTCCCCCCCTTTTTCCCCCCCTTTTTCCCCCCCTTTCCCCCCCCTTTTTCCCCCCCTTTTTCCCCCCCTTTCCCCCCCCTTTTTCCCCCCCTTTTCCCCCCCCTTTTTCCCCCCCTTTTCCCCCCCTTTTCCCCCCTTTTCCCCCCTTTTCCTCCCTTTTCCCCCCTTTTCCCCCCTTTTCCCCCCTTTTCCCCCCTTTTCCCCCCCTTTTCCCCCCCTTTTCCCCCCCTTTTCCCCCCCTTTTCCCCCTTTTCCCCCTTTTCCCCCTTTTCCCCCTTTTCCCCCTTTTCCCCCTTTTCCCCCTTCCCCCCCTTTTCCCCCCCTTTTCTCCCCCCTTCCCCCCCTTTCCCCCCCCCTTTTTCCCCCCCTTCCCCCCCCCTTTTTCCCCCCTTTTTCCCCCCCTTTCCCCCCCCTTTTTCCCCCCCTTTTCCCCCCCCTTTTTCCCCCCCTTTTCCCCCCCTTTTCCCCCCTTTTCCCCCCTTTTCCCCCCTTTTCCCCCCTTTTCCCCCCTTTTCCCCCCTTTTCCCCCCTTTTCCCCCCTTTTCCCCCCCTTTTCCCCCCCTTTTCCCCCTTTTCCCCCTTTTCCCCCTTTTCCCCCTTTTTTTACCCCTTTTTTCCCCCTTTTTTTCCCCCTTTTCCCCCTTTTCCCCCTTTTCCCCCTTTTCCCCCCTTTTCCCCCCTTTTCCCCCCTTTTTTTCCCCCCTTTTCCCCTCCTTCCCCCCCTTTCCCCCCCTTTTCCCCCCTTTCCCCCCCTTTTCCTCCCTTTTTCCCCCTTTTTTTCCCCTTTTCCCCTTTCTTTTCCCCCTTTTCCCTTTATCCTCTTTCCCTTTCCCCTTTCCCCTTCCCCCTTCTTTCAAATGTTGAGGAATTCACGCCTTGAATTCCGCCTCCTCGGAGTTCATGATTTAAATTCCCCCTCTTTAGCTGCGACCTGGGTCTCTGCGGTGCCCTGAAGGCAGGAGGAGCCCTTGGCACGGGAACTTCAGGAGCAGAGCCGGGGCCGCTCCCCCGGACCCCCGCCTGCCCTGGCCCTCCTGCTCGGGTACTGATTAGCACAAGCAGCTCATCACCGAATTGCCGCATTTCATTTCCATCGGTTTGCTCTTCCCCCAAGGAAAATCCACACGCATCTTTTTTCCCCCCTTTACAGGCAGGGTTTGAGTTCTCACCTTCTGGATTTTCCTGGTGGCCATCTGGTATTTTGTAGGCACGTCGCTGGTGCTGGATATTGATTTCTCTAACGATTCCTGGGCACCCCAGCTCTAATGATTTGCAATTTTTACTGGTTTTAAAGTAAATTAAATGCTATTTTTGATGTTGGCTGTGGTAATTTGCTTTTTCCTCCACAGCAAAAATAGACCATGCCTAAAATGAAATAACTGTGCCCTTCAGTTGCATTTTTTTCAGAGAAACTTCAAACTTTGTCACGTTCTTGGCATGCTGTGGAGACTGTGATTTTATTTTATTTTATAAAAAAGATTTTATTTTTGATTTAATTATATTTTGAAATTGTATTTAATTTTATTATTTTAACATTTTATTTTAAAAATATTTAATATTATATTTTATTTTTAAAATTTATTTTTATTTTATTATATATTTTTAAAATCGTTAATTTTATATTTGTATTTAATTTTATATATTTTTTAATTTTTTATTTTATTATTTGAGTAATGTATAAATACTTATTGTTTTAATATTTTATTTTAAAGAAAGATTTTATCTTTCTTTTATTTTATTTAAAAATATTTTATTTTATTTTTGGTTTGTATTTAATTTCATTTTTAGATTTTTATTTTATTTTATTATTCCAATATTCTATTTTAAAAATATTTTAATATTTTATTTAAAATATTCTAATATTTTAATCTTTTATTTTATTTGAAATTTTTATTTTATTTCCCCTCCCCAGTTCTGGGGGATTTGGCAAATATTTCCTGAAGCCTGAGATCTCCAGCTCCTCCTCTTTTCGTTGCTTTGGGCTCATCCAGGCCCTCCCAGGCTGTTCTGGGCTGTAAAGCTCCCGGAGGGGCTCGGCGGGACAGCTGGGACACAGGCACGAAAAGGGGTGTGGAGCTGCAGGAGCAAACCTGGGAAAACAATTCCCAATTTCCCACAAACTCCAGGGCTGGGACCCCTCTGCTCTGGGACACCTGGGGGTGCTCACCTGGAGAGGAGCAGCTCCAGGAGAGCTCAGAGCCCTGCCAGGGCCTGAAGGGCTCCAGGAGAGCTGGAGAGGGACTGGGGACAAGGCATGGAGGGACAGGACACAGGGAATGGCTTTAGGCTGACAATGGGGAGATTTAGATGGGATTTTGGGAAGGGATTTTTCCCTGGCAGGGTGGGGAGGGATGGGATGGAATTCCCAGAGCAGCTGTGGCTGCCCCTGGATCCCTGGCAGTGCCCAAGGCCAGGCTGGACAGGGCTTGGAGCACCTGGGACAGTGGGAGGTGTCCCTGCCATGGTAGGAATGATCTTTAAGGTCCCTTCAACCCAAACCATTCCACGATTCCATGACAGAGGAAGCCCACCACGATTCCATGACCCAGGAAGCTCACCTGGCTCTTGTAGCCCCAGCCCAGTGCCTCAGGTGTGGAAAAGCCTCCTGGGCCTGTTGGTATCTCCCAACAGGAGAAATAATCCCAAGAGCCTCTTGGAAAAACCCCTGTTTTTGTCAAAACTTCCTCTTGCATCCTGTTCAAGTATTTATAGCAGTTCTGTTTTCTCATCCCTACATCAATATTGAAGTTTAATGTCAATATTAGTATGGAGTGTCTGTGAGGGTTTGGAAAATGGGAATCGGAGCGATCAAATCTTTTATTTATGCGCAGTAAATTTTTAAAGTCTCCCCTGTGCTTTGATTGAAAATGCGTATTACTGAACAATTTAGTTCCCAAAGTCTGTCTCTGATGGAAGGTTTATTTGGGATCTGCCATGGGCTGATTGAAACGTAGGAAAAGTCAACGTTGCCCTCACCTGCACCCCAGGCAGTGCAGCTGGAAGGTCTCTGCTGTTCTGGGGTTCCTGAGTGAAAAGGAACAATAATTCCAGACTCTGGGCATGTCTGAAGGGATGAGTAGTGGAGAAATGGGATGAAATTCCCTGATCCGTTAAAACTCCCCCCTGGGACAGCTCCGGGGCTCCTGCTGCTGCTGCTGCCCCAGGAGCTGCTCTCAGCACTCCAGGTTTTCATCTTTTCCAGGGAAATTCTCTTGGTTCTGCTCTTGGGAACACAGAGCAAACCCCTGGAAATAATAATAATAACAACAACAAGAACAAGAATAAAATTATTATTATTATTATTAGCTCCTAGGTTTTTATTTCTAAGGCAATATTTTCCCTCCTTTTCCTTTGAAACAAAATGTTCTAAGTAAGAATGATAATAAAGTGAAAATGAAAAAACCCACCACCCTTTAGAGATAAGTTTTCTCATTCTTAGTAATTTTTTTTCAATTACTGGCAAATAAACATAAGTGTTCTTAATTACCCTTAATTCCTAATTAATGTCAAATAGCATTCTCTGCACCTCCAGGCGATGGCTCACACTATTGGGGCTTGGATGCTTAGGTGGTCATCTTTTACACAAATAATCCCTTTAAAATATCACAATAGTTACTGTTAAATCCTAGGAAGCAGCAGATTATTACAGTTTTTTCAATTTCAGAACCTTTACAGGTGTTTTCTGTTAATTCCTTTTTGAAACTGGAGCTTCTGACAGTGTAGAATGCCAGAGACTTGCAGCTGGTCCCCGTGTCCATCCCTTCTCCCACATTTCATTTCATGCCTTCAGAAACTGAGCCAAATTCCAGGACAGCCTGAGCCAGTTTTGCCAACGCCCTCATTGTGGACCTGACAGTGGCCACTTGGTTCTCCCTGAAAAATCTGCTTTGTGTAGAGCAGCCTTAATGACTATTTTGGTTTAATTTATATATATAATTATGGAACCCTAGAATCCTGGGATGGTTTGGGTGGGAAAGGACCCTAAATCCATCCAATGCCACCCCAGCCACGGCAGGGACACCTCCCACTGTCCCAGGCTGCTCCCAGCCCCAGTGTCCAGCCTGGCCTTGGGCACTGCCAGGGACCCAGGGGCAGCCCCAGCTGCTCTGGGAATTCCATCCCAGCCCCTCCCCACCCTCACAGCCAGGAATTCTTTCCCAAAATCCCATCTAACCCTGCTCTACCTGCCCAAGTGTGGCCAGCTGTGAAGTTTTCCCTGAATCACCCATACCTGGCTGAAGATCCTGCTCTTAATTTAAATTTAAAGGGTAAATCTTTTCACGGCAGAAGAAAATTACAGCCTGGATTCCCTTTAAAAACAGAAAAGCAGAAGGTGAGTACCAAGCACCTACATCCCAGGGTGGAGCTCATGTCTTGCTGCCAAGATTTATTTTTGTTTGTTCCATCCAGGACCAAGCATGGAAATAAATAAGCTGATTGTTGCTATTGGACATGAAATGAGTACACAGAAGCTTGGTAAGTTCAAAAGAGAAAAAGAGCCAGTTTTATTCTAACATCTGGCATTTCTAGAATTCCGGAGGTGACCATGGATTGGAGGATGGAATTACCACCTCTCCAACCACACTGGTCCAAAGATCAATCAATTATTTCTCTCCACCCACAGAAAAATATGTAAATATTATATTTATACATGATATTGTGTGGGAACTCTGACTCTCAAATACGTAAACATTATCAGAAAGCTAAAGAAGTTTGATGAGAACTTTAAAACTTTCAAAAGGACTATAAAAGAAAACTTAACACTTTTGAAAATCATGGCAACAGCTGATAATAGGTTTTTCCTGGACAGGCAGACAGGGATTTCCAGTCCTGCATCCCACGTGGCAGCAGGGAGCTCTGCAGTCACAGTGACCTTCCACTGGCTGTGCTCGTGCCACTTCTGCTGCTCCTCACAAGCAGAACAACCCAGTCAGTGCCATTTTCACCATTTCCACAGGAAAGGCTTTCAGTGGTGACTGGAACCACTCCTCTTCAGCAGCCCTGAGCTTCCCACTCCCACCCAAGGACACTCCAGGGCTCTCACTTTGGGTCCCAGTTTGAAGGGTCACCAGAGAGTTGCCTTGAACCCTGCTGTCTTCCAACCTGGCCACAGTTTGGGTCAGGACCTGCTGGCTTTGGCTTCTTTCTCCTCTGTCAATATCTTTCTCTAATGAGGTATTTTAAGGCTAAACTATTTAATTAAGAAATGACACTTAAATTATTTTCACTTTTAACCCAATAACTGATCACTCCAAGTCCACAATGCAGACTTTTCTGTCTAATTACAAAATACTACTCAAACCTATGAAGAAGAAGGTGAAAAAGAAGGACTAGCCTTTGCCCTAAAACCTCTACCTTGCTGTATATATATTGCTATATTCTAAAACCCCAAACTCCATGTTTTCCACCCTGTGACATTACACACTTCTAATCAAACTCCACACCCATAATCCCAGTGTTATCAATCAATTTTGGAAGCTTTCTCCACGGCCCCAGGTCAATGCAGTGTTCTTGAGGGTCAGTGCCTGTCAGCACAGAAAGTCTAAAATTCTCAGCATCCAGGACTCCAACAAGGAACTTCCTTTGAAAGTTTGATAACGTAAGTTTTCAAGGTAAGAAAATTCAGATTTTGAGGCTGCTGGTTAAAAACCTGGAGCTGGTTATCCAGCCTGAGTTCCATAGGAGCGCCACCTCCTCTTTACCTTATTTTTTTCATCTGAGCCATGACTTTTTTTTGGCATGGAGACATCACTGCTGGTTTATTCCTTCCCTCGAATGAGTCCAAGGCACACAGATAAGCTTTGACCCTACCACTGGTGCCCTTTTCTGCCAAGGTTGTTGGCTGGCACGGGGAGCAGCAGTTTGTGATTAATCAAAGTGCTCATTAGAGCCGTTTATTTTCCACGGGAGGACCACAGAGGTGGTGATTGGAGGTGGTGGCAGTGACATTGCGTGAGCAGGATCCCTGTCCAAGGGCTGCAGCGTAATTATGGGACTGCTCTCATTTGCATATTGCCAGGATGCTGCCAGTAAATATTAATGGATTACTTTTTGTTCATTTAGCCTGTGTTTTTGAAAGATGCCTAAAAACAAAAAGATCATATCTGTATGTTGTTTTTTAATTTATTTTCACCTTTTTGTCTCCTTTGGAGACCCCTGGTGTATCAGCACTTTGTTTACCACAAATTAAACCTTAGCTGATTGTTTAC
Organism: Anomalospiza imberbis; assembly: GCF_031753505.1. Taxonomy (NCBI): domain Eukaryota; kingdom Metazoa; phylum Chordata; class Aves; order Passeriformes; family Viduidae; genus Anomalospiza; species Anomalospiza imberbis. The sequence continues at coordinate 33,703,105 of NC_089688.1, forward strand.
CCGACTGAAGACCCTTGTGCATTACTCCAGCACTTTCCCTTTTTTTAATAATCACAACCTGGGATTCATTTGCAAGAGGCCCTAATCTGCATGAGAATTATACAATTAACTTTTGATTAACCGCCTAGTTCTTTTGGAAACCGCAGTGTATAGGATACTCTGCATTTAAATAATTTTCCTTAAATTGGGAGCAGGCCTTTCATTAAAGCGGCGAGTTTGACTAAACAACAACATTTGGAGATAATCAGGGTCAAGACAATAGGCAAGGCAGCAAGGCTAGAATGTCATCTTTAAATATAACAGCTGAGATAAAGGCACCCAGATTGCGCCTTATCGAAACACAAAAAATCAAAGCTCTCTCTTGTCTGTGGCAAAATAGCAGGCCCTGGTGTTTAGGGCGCCCATTGTTTGGGCCTGGAAGGTGGCAGGATTTGCATTCAGAGAGCCGGGTCTAACACACATTACATCACGTAGGGTACTTATCTCGGAGTCTGACAATAATTATCAGGGAGAATATACTCAGAATGACTTTTTTGTGATTTTTATGCATCCCCAACACAAGGAAAGGGAGATAACAGCATTATGAAAAAGGGGAGAGTCTCCAAAGGCTCTCCCTGGAGCTGCGTTCTTCGATTAAATTTGCTATGCCACTTTGGTGTGCTGAACAAGTGGAAAGAAAGACTGTGAGGCTTTTATAGAGGGTAATAATAGTCCTGAACACAGCCCTTAGCAAAAGATAAGATCCATTGTCAAAACAAACAAAAGGAGCGGTATTAAACACCACTTGAAGAATATCTATGAGCAAAGTTTGAAATCCTTGCCTCTTTTTCATACCTTGAACCTGGCTCTGTGGCGTGCCCATCTTCTAACCAGGCACCTTTGCCAGCCCAGAGGCTTCCACTGAGGCTTTCCCCGCTGTTCTGCTCCAAGGGGGTTTGTGGTGGGATCTGTCCGTGGTTCCAGGGAAGAGATTTAAACCATCCCAGCCCAAGTTTGGGGTCTTTCCTGTGGGGGATCTTTGGGCATATTTGTTGCCAAAAGAGTGTTTTGTTCCTGCATGCCTTTGCTGGCACCTCAGAAAGTTCAGAAATTCAACTCTGGCAAAGCTTTGGTGCTTCAGATCAGTATCTTTAGAAAGGTGTGACCCTTTCAGATCTTTGTTTCAGCCTTCTCCTTTTTCCCCCCTCCTTTCTCTTCTCCTTTTCCTAAGTTTTATTGCTTCCAAGGGACCCCATTCTTCTCCTAAATTGAATCCAGGTCTTCCTTCTGTTCCCTTCCTGCATGTTTTGCCTATTTCCCTCACCCCCCCCCAGCAGGCACTGCTCCTTTTTGCTACTGCATTGTTGAGTCACTCGTGGAATTCAATCCTTTATTGATTGAATATTTATCCTCTTCTCTATTTTGAGAATGTCTCAAAATGCACAAGCAGTCCCAGGCACTCAGGACTCGAGGTGAGTCCCCTAGATCATGTCTAAAAATTAAGATTCTTAAAAGAAAAATGTAATTTGTGGCTCTGTATTTGGCTGCTGCCTTTTTTTTTTTTTAAGTTGGTGCAGTTTTTGTTTTTGTTTTTTTTTTTTTTTTTTTGTTTTTTTTTTTTTTTGTTTTTTTTAAGTTTAATCTTATGGGTACTTAAAGGAAAAAAAAACAGGCAAAGGGGAGGAATGTGAGAAGTACAAAAGCTCAGCTTTGTGAGTAATGTGAAGTATCATGGGGCTTGTGATTAAATCTGTATATAACATTTGAATGCAGCAGGAGGAGATACTTTATTTCCTGAGTAAATCAAAGTGCTCTGATATGGAATAAACTGCAAGAGTGTATTTATAGGCTCCGGGGCCTCACACCCACCCCAGGGCACAACAGCCTCCAGCTAAAGTCCAAGGGTTTCTTTGATTTGGGGTGTGGGGTTCATGCCTTGTGAGCCTGCCCTGGAGCAGAGGCTGGGCAGAGTCACAGAAAAAAGCAGGGATTTATTCAAAGGATCTCCTCACGGATCCACCTTGGGCAGCACCAGAGCCCAGCCAGGGCTGCACCCAAATGAACCCAAATGGTCCCAAAATGCACGAGCGCTCCCGGGGGCTCTCACTGGGATCAGCTCTGCTCCATTGGCACACTGGAGTTCATTGTCCCATTCCAGCTTTAGCCCATGCAGTCCCATCCTGCTTGTTTTTCTCTCTCCAGCCCACGTTGTTTGTGCTCCTGGGCTGAGATTTGGATCATTTGTCCTTGGTGCCCAGCTGGAGCAGGAATTGTTTTGTCTCCTGCTCTGTGCAGAGAGCTCAGCATCCCCTGATATGAAGCTCAGACCCTCACACTAAAGCAGCACAGAATGTGAAAAATAGAAAAGCCAAACCTGAGGCATCAGGGTGGGTGGTGATGAGGGACCTGCCAGTGCTTCCCAAGCTGTTTCCCCAGCTGATCTCACAGGATTTATGAGTGATGCCACAACTCTGGATCCATGGGAAGATGACAGACAGGCCTTCCACTGACACAAACTGGCTAAAAGGGATGTCCCACACCCCAGAACAACGTGCCCCGTATGTAAACTGGGGGGACTGGCAGGCACCCGTTGTGGCTGGGAGATGGGCTGGGGATTGGTCAGTGCGTGCTGAGATTGTGTAGGGCATCACTTGTTTCTCCTGGATTTTGTTACTTTTCTCCCTCTCCTTGTAACTTCTATTATCGTTTTTATGATTATTATAATAAATATTATTATCATTATGTTTATAATTATTACTATTATTATCATCATATCAATACCACAAAAAAAAAAAAATAATAGTAGTTGGTTTTGTTGCTGTTAAAGGAGAAGCCACTGCCTGAGCATTCTCACAAAAATCAAGGATTCACCATCCCTGGAAGTGTTCAAAACACCTCTGGATGTGGCATTCAAGGACATGTTTGAGCAGTAACACCTGAAACTCTGCAATGGGGGGGCCAGGAGATCACAGGAGGGACTCAAGACTCTGCCACCAAACAAACATCCCATCCCAGTGCCAGAGTGTGCTCTCTTTTTTTGGAAAGACTAGGACAAACTTGACTTTCCTTCACGCTACCAACATGGCTGGAATCCCAAGGCAGTCTGACTGCAAAGGACTGCTCTGCTCCATTCCTGATTTCCAGTTGTGTTTCCTGGGAAGAGCTCCTTTCTCTTCCTGCCAGCACACAGGACCGCCCAGACTTTTTGAAGATATAGGGAATGAAATCAGCCAGCTCAGACTTTTCATTGGCTCATCTATGTTAAATACCTTTGCAGGAATGAAACAAGCTCTGCAAAGCTGCCAGTAGTGATTTCATGGTTACCATGAATTTTGAACACTCTTTAAACCAAAGCCCAGCTTCAGCAGATGCTCCTCAAGACCTGGCAGAGAGCAGTGGAGGCTTTTTCCCAGACAATGCCTTCCTTCGTTCCAGAACTTAAATTAAAAAGAAAGGTGTAAAACCCAGCATCTTGTACAGATAAAAAGAGATGCTCACTAATGTCTTGACAGAGTGGAGAGGCCTTTGGGGGATCCTGAAAGCATCTCCAGCCAGAAGGGATGTGAGAGGTGCAGCAGGAGCCCCTCCATGAGACAGAGCCTGGCAGGCCAAGTCAGGAATCATCATCTTTAAAAAACTGTTGCAGCAAGCAGGAAGGGAAGCAGAAAACCTTGGAGATCAGACAGCAGCTGTGATTTACAAACAAATCTATTGAAATGAGAGTTTTCCCAGGAATTTCTGCTCTTTGCCCTGCCCTGATAACCAGGAGTGTCCTGGAGTGTCCTTTCCACATGGGCAGAGCATGTTTTGGTCTCACACTGTCTGATATTCCTTCTCCTGCTCTTGGCTGATTTATGAGCTTTCCTTTTCCCTGCCTGTGCCTGACAACAGCACCTGGGCAGGGAGCAGGGAAGAACAAGGCTCCTGCTGGGCTCCTGAGGAGCAGGAACAGATGCTCCAGCGATGGATGTGAGGCTGAGCTGTCCACTGAGCTCCTGATGCTGCTCCCAGCACACCAGGCAGCTCATGGGAGACAGAATTCCCATTAATTTGATATGCTGGGAGCACCTGGATTAAGTCCCTGTTACTGGGGGTGAGTAAATTTACAGTTTTATTCTTGCCCATAATACAGCGTGGGGTTTATTTCCTCTGTCCCACCTTCCTGGGGCTGGGAAAGCAGGAGAGGGATGCAACTGGGAATTGGGAATGCACTGCCTTCCTGACAGTCCAAACCTAATGTATAAACCTCCATATTTCATCTTATAAACCATCCATTGGCATCATCTCCTAATTAGCGACTTTCAAAAAGCATATCTTGCTAATACTTGTAATATTTTTCCCAATACTTCTCTGGGTTTTTTCCCCAGAAAATCTTGGAGATCTGTGGTTTAATCTAAATATGTTTAAAATGGAATTTTTCAGAAGATTTCCTGCTCTTTACCCTGAATTGATAACCAGGAACATGGGATTTATGTGTGTGGGAGAAGGGTAACAGGACTTATTTCCAGATTTTGGAATTAGCCAATCCAGGCAGAAGTTTCTATCGACATAACATTTTTTACTGATAAAAATCAAAGTTTTATGGCTACATTTACAAATAATAGCACAGATACTCGTTATCTTCATGTCTCTGTCAGCCAAGTCACCGTTAATTGGCTAAAATATTAAAGATGGGCTGTCATCACCTGTGACCACCTCATTTATAGCCCTGGACGAAAGTAAAATGAGAGTATTGACAGGGCTGACAGTGAATTTGGGAAGGAAGGATGCTTAAGAGGAAAGATCAAGACTCCAATTTTGGTCACTTTAAATCAGAATTTGCAGGAAGAGGTGTCAACAGAGAGAGAGAAAGGCAAGGCTGAATGAAAGGAGACAAATTGGGAGCAGAGAGGTGGATCTGAGAGTCATTCCTGTAAAAATAGCCATTAAATATCTGTGTGAATGAGCTGCTCCACCCTCACTGCCAGGAGAAGCAGGAGGTCTTCCATGGAATATTCTGGAGAAGAAGGTGAAGAGGATGGAAGAGGAAAATAAAACTGAAGGGGAAGAGAAACAGATGCAGAAATTTCCAGAGCAGCTCATGAATCCTGGGGTTTGCTCAAAGGATGAGGAAAGGCTGCTGGAACTGGGTTGGAATTCAGATGAAGGTGGACAGAACTGGAGCACTGGCCTTCATTCCCCTGAGAAAGGAGCTTTTGTCAGTGCTGAATCTCAGGATTGTCCTACTTGAGCCGTTCTGGGCCCTGTTTCAGATTAACCCACAGGCAAATCGTGCACTTGTATAATGTGGGAATAGAAGCTTCCAGATGTTCCTCTGGGTGGATTATTCAACCTCAGCCATCTCAGTTACTGCATGGCTCCCATAGATACCAAAAATATCAGTGCATGGGGAGGGTATTTGGAGCACTCAGCAGCTTCTGAGCCATTCTTCTACAGAATTTTCTTCATTTATTTGCTTGTTTGTTGGGTTTTTTTTTTAAGGCAAACTCTCTTTCAGAGCAGGGGTATGACATCCGTGTTATACCAAAAATGGATCCAGGCCAAACACTTCAGTGTCCTGTCCACAGTGAATCTGTGGGGCCCATCACAGCAAAAAGGTGAGGGTTGAGGAATTGTTCCTGCAGCTGTGCAGGTGGGGGAATGGGATGGAGAAAGGGAGAAGCTCAAGGTCACATCGAGGGTCGGGGCAGAGCTGGAAGCAGAACCAGGCTCTTTCCCCAGTCAATATATTAATAACATCAATGACCACCTCACCTCCTGCAGCATTACCTCAGTGAGGATCTCACTGCTAAAAACCTTGTGTGATTAATCAGGGCTGCTGGGAACAGCGCTGGGCACAAGGCTCCTGCCCTGCAATCACTGCTGCTTCTCCCTCAAATTAAAGAGGATGATTAAAGGCACTGATGACATCAGGAAGATGCTTCTCAGGAAGAGCTAAGGTGGGGTCGAGCTGTATTTTCTGCTCTCTCACCTTTCAACTGTCTTGGCCAGCCCTGGGAAAGGCAGAGAGCACTGATGTATTTCTGATTGCTGCCTTTCAGCTTGGCAAAACAACTCCTAAAGCCAATTTGGAGCTGTTCCAGGACCATTGCTTGTGGTGGACGTGCTGCCAGAGCCACTGAACAACAGCAGATATGAAAATGAATCATTCCAGAGCATCTGTTTTGCACTGCTCCCAGTCGAGGAGGAGAGAAAAGCACACAAGGCAGCAGAGTTGGTGCTGAGCAGAAGTTATTGGTGAGTGGCTGAATTCACAACTCTCCTTTCTTTTTTCATTGTCTTGTTTTTGACTTCCTGACTCAGAAGAGCCTCATCTCTGGCTGGCACTGGGTGAGAACTCTCCAGTTACAGCCCAGGAATGTCAGAGGAGAGCTCTTCATGCATTAGCACATTATTTTTGCTATCAGCTCAAGGAAATGGACACTTGATTCATCTTCTCCCATCTATTGATTCAATCCTCCTTTTAATTCAACACTGGAGCAGGCTATTAGCCTCCATTCACATTGCACTAAGATAATATGCCCTGATAGCTGCTCTCCTGCTCCATTATGGAGCAGGGATAAGATAGTTTTGTTTCTGTGTGTGAGGAGCTATGGACTCACTCTGCTGCACTCACAGCACTCACTGTCCTCCCTCCTGGATGTCTAAATGGCTTTCACCAGCTGGGGCATCGGTGGAAGCTGCTCTGAAGAGCAGACACAAAGCTTGGGCAATGCCTTTTGCCCTGCAAAGACACGCAGCCCTGTGCCTGGAACTTCCATGGGGTGTATTAAGGCTTGAAGAAAACAAACTCCATCTCTGCCATCGCCATCCATCATCCTTTTCCATTTCCCAGGCTGCAAACCCCAGGAAGGTTTGTGCTGGCTGGGTCCCTCCTTCCACCAGCATCCACCAGGGATCCTCCAGCTTCTCCTTCAGCCACATCCAAGCTCCAGCCCAGCTCTGTGTGCATAGGCCATCCCCACTGATCTGAGGACTGAGAACTGCTCATTTTTTTTTAACTTTTAAAATTTTTATTTATTTTTTTTTCTATTTTCGTATTTATTTTGTTTATTTGTCAGTGTCAGCCTGCCTTGTCTCACCCACACACAGCTGCAGCCTTAGGATTCTACAAGCTCCCAAAGTCATGGAATCACAGAAGGTTTGGGGGGAAGGGACCTTAAATCCCACCCAAGCTCCATGGGCAGGGACACATTCCACTGTCCCAGGCTGCTCCAAGCCCAGTGTCCAGCCTGGCCTTGGCCACTTCCAGGGATCCAGGGGCAGCCTCAACCTCTCTGGGAGAAATTTAAATCGTGGGCAGGTGCTCAAGAGCCCTTTTCTTTCATTCACAAATCAGCGACATTCTATTAATTCTCAGTTAGGGATGATGTTCTGAAGAATGTACAAAGTAGAAAATGAGATGCACAGAGTGGAATTTTTTGGTTTTTTTTAATCTCGCCCCAGACCTGCTTTTCCCTCTAACAGAGTTGCAGGGATCCATCTCCTGTCTATTTCTGTTTCCATTTCTCATCCTGGCTAAAATATATCAAATATTAAGTAGGTTGCCACAGAAAAAAAAAAAATTGTTTTGTGCTAGAATAAATGAAAAAAAAAATTAATACAACGTGTTCAAAAGTGCTGGTTCTAATTGTTGCTGCCATGGAAAAGGTGCAGCTGAATTAAATTAATCCATGGGAGACTTGTTTTGTTGTGTAGTAACTACCACTGTTCCTTGAAAGGCCGTGCTTTTTTTTCCCAGCTCCTTATCTGAAAAGGTTTGCCATGTCTTCATGCCAGCACTTGTCATGCTTTAGAAAAATCACAAGCAGCAAAAAGTCAGAATTGTCAGTTCAGAAGACACTGCTTGCTCCACTGGGTAAAAGCCGAGGAAGCAACGTCGGCAAACGATCTTTAGGAAGAGGGAAAAAAAATAAAAAACCCCGGTGGAAGCAGCAGTGGAATGAAGATAAAAAGGGTTGCAGGCTTTATTCTCATTGAAGGTTGGCAACGGGAAAGCTGTTGGAGTAGAAGAAGAATATCTGATAGGTCATCTGTTGTGTAATGAAGAATAGAAGACAAGCGAGGAGAAGCAAGGTGATTCCAAACCTCCGAGGGATGGAAGATCTTGGGAGAGAAACATGAAAGCAATACCTTTATAAACTGACCAAATTTAATTTACTATCAACGAGCCTTGTAAGGCTGCGGGCTGACAAAATCCATTTGTAATGCTGTGAGTAAGGCTGAAGTCAGGCATTTTTCTCCTGTGGAATCATTTTATTATATAGTCCTTTCTTTTTGGTGCGGGTTTTCTGATTAAAAATTACCACGAGGATGTCAATTATTTCCTTGTTCTCCTGGTATCTGGGTTTAGTTACCCCACAACTGATCCTCCATATCCATCTTCAACAGGCACAAGTAAAGGGGGAACAAAAGCAGATAAATATGTTGTCGTTTAAAATGCACAATTTCCTGCAAAATGTCCATATGGTTCTGCTCTGGATGTTTCTTGAGAGACACTGGAGTTGTCACGATGTTTTGCTGCAATATTTTCAATGCATCTTATCAAATGCATTCCTGATTTCAAGTGGGAAGTCAGGAAGTGGTCTGCATGAGGTTCTGAGTGCCTTTCCTTTCATTGGTGACACACTGAGAGATGTGAAATCTGGATCTTTTTGCTGAGAAGATGATGGATGGGATGGGATGGGAGCAGATTTTCACTGGATAATGTGAATGGTCTCCTTGGCTGTGTGGAGACAGAAAAATAGGTTTTACATTGAATTTCTAATTCAGTGATGGGCATAGTGAGTAAATCCTGTCAGTGTTTCTGAGGTCTGGTAGGAATTTAACAGGCTGGGGGAGCTGGGGTTGTTCATCCTGGGGAGGAGCAGCTCCAGGGAGAGCTCAGATCCCCTTCCAGGGCCTAAAGGGGCTCCAGGAGAACTGGAGAGGGACTGGGGGACAAGGCATGGAGGGACAGGACACAGGGAATGGCTTTAAAATGGAAGAGGGTAGATTTGGATGGGATATTGGGAAGGAATTGTTCCCTGGGAGGGTGGGGAGGAGCTGGAATAGAATTCCCAGAGCAGCTGTGGCTGCCCCTGGATCCCTGGCAGTGCCCAAGGCCAGGCTGGACACTGGGGCTGGGAGCACCTGGGACAGTGGGAGGTGTCCCTGCCCATGGCAGCGGGTGGAAGGGGATGATTTTTGAGGTCCCTTCCAACCCAAACCTTTCCCTAATTCCATGAGTGTGAATTTTCACTGTCCATGAACAGAGCTGTTTGCTCTGTGAGGAGCCCCAGTGTTTTGTGGTTCTGTGGTTTAGTTCAGGAGGAGCAAGAAACGACCAAGTCCCTCCAGATTCTGTTTTCCAGGCATGGGATGCATCAGCAGGACTCCTCTTTGGTCTTCCACAGCATGGAAAGGAGGGGGATTGGGATCCTTCACACTTCCATAAGCCTCAACATTTCTGTGGAGGGAAAATGAGTGGAGAAGGTGGAGGAAAATGGAGGTTTAACCCTGACTTGATAGGTCAGATCTGCAGGAGGAGTTCCTCCTCCTTGATCATGGAAAATTGGCTGGAAAGGGGTTAATTTTAGGGTTAAATGGGGTTAATTTTATAAAAGGTTTGAGCTGGAGGGGGGAGCACTTTTAGCACCACAGGTGAGCACGTTTTTCTCCATTATATCTCTATGATGTAACATAGAAAAATGTCAGGGTTGTGGTGTCATAGAATACCCAAAAGTAAAATGAGTCAAAACAGCTTTTCATTGCATTGTAACCCTGTTTTACAATTAGAATTCTTTGTCAGTAGAGTTCTTAAACTCATTATAAGAAGCTCTGTGCATGGACATGCTCGTTTTATTTCATCTTGTTTTACAAATCTAATAGAAAAAAGCCAGTTAAATTAGGCTAAACCACTTGATTCTGCTCTGCCCTTTTAAATGCTGTAAAGTAAGAAGATTATGTTACCCCCTTCCCTGTAAATCAGGATTAAACTTGTGTTTTCAGGGTTTTGTGCCAACAAAATCCCCAATTTGCTGAGCTCAAATTCTCTAATCTGCAGCCAGAGGCCAGAAGAGGAGATGCACTTTGGAAACCTCAATGACCACGTTGTGTATTTGGAAGAATTAGGAAATTTTCCTTAAACTTTCAGTGCTCCATTCCCCCTGCCATGGGAAGAGGGAGTTTCTTATCTCTAGAACCACTTTTCTTCCTCAGTGTGAGCCACGTTTCCTTGTTTCTCACTCACTTGTATTAGAATTGGAAAATTTCACCTGCAGACAACATGCATCTATTCAAATCCGTGCCAACCTCCTCATCTCATTTTTAAGTGAATGTGAGTTTTCCTCCGTAAAATTCCAGTGGGCAATGAATTAAAAATGACAACTCTATATACGGCAAAAACAAGAAAATAAAATATACAAAACATTGCTAATGATCAGTTCTTGAAAAATTTACCAGACACATTCTACCCAGGGAGCTAAACTCATTAGCAGAAACTGATAGGAAAGCTGAGAAACTCCAGGATGGGGCTCAGGCACAAACTATTCAAATGAAATCTCTTTCGCAGAATAGTTTTGTTTCTTTCTCCGAAATATTTACCCGCAGCATGTATTGCGCTGCTTTTTTTTTTTTTTTTTTTTTTTCCTAAAAACAGAGGGGTGTCTGGGAGGTTATGGCATCTTGTTAATCATGTTTACCTGCCTGGGAGCTGTTCCCCACTTTGGGGAAGGAGAAGACCTAATGATGGGTCAAAAATTTTCCCTGTGTTATCAGGAGGGTCCTGCTCAGCCACAGCCCATCCCTGGCCCCAGAGCAATCCTGGATGTTGCCTTCTCTGCATCCAAAGGTGAGTTACAGACCTGGTCACCCTCCAAAGCCACCCAGACCATCCCTGCACTGCCAGCACTCAATAAATTGTAATAATTAATGATATCTGGGCGACCTCACTCGATGACATTGGGGACAACCCGACCCATCCACGTCCTGCTTGTGGCACTTGAATGCTGCCACCTTCCAGGAACAGACAATTGTTTCACACATCATTTGCAAACTAAAGGAGATAGGGAATGAATTAAACTTCCTGCAAACACTCTGGAGGTTTACAAAGAGTCCTATCTCTAAGTCTACTGTACTATTTGCATAAAAGAATTCAGTATCAATGTAATTATTAATGATAATTCTCAAGCAGTTGTGCTGCTTCAGGATTTTTCAGATTAAGAATGTAATGAATTAGTAATAAAATCCGAACACAAATTTATTCCTAAATACAATTTCCTTCCTGGCTGTGAATCTCCTTGTATTTCTTATAAAAGATGTACTTGTTGAAGCAGCTTTCCCCCAGCGGCGTGGTTTAAAGCCACATGTCTTCAACAAACTCAAATTCCTGTCAGCAAAACACTTTAGGAGAAGCTTTCCTTTCTTTGGGCAGCAAGAGGATGTGGCTGAGGTGTTCTTAATGAGAAATGTCTTCCAAGCATCCACCTCATCCTACGTGCAACGTCGGCAGTGCCAAGGAGGGAGAGCCCTTGGAGAACTTGAGCTACTCCTCTCACTGTGAAACCTGCAGGACCCAGCCTAACAGCCCTGCCTAAGTGACAAAGCCAGGCCTGTTTGCTCTTGGTTGTGCTCTGGGGACTAAAGATCTTATGTGGATTGTTGGAGTTCTGGATGCTGAGAATTTCAGACTTTCTGTGCTGCCAGGCACTGACCCCCAGGAGAACACTGCATTGACCTGGGGCCGTGGAGAAGGCTTCCAAAATGGAATGGCAGAACTGGGATTGTGGGGGTGGAGTTTGGATAGAAGTGTGTGATGTCACAGGGTGGGAAACTTAAGAGTTTCAGGGTTTAGAATATGGCAATATACATACAGCAAGATGGAGGTTTTAGGGCGGAGGCTGGTTGTTCTTCTTCACCTTCTTCTCCATGGGTTTGGGTGGTATTTTGTAATTGGACAGAAAAGTCCACAGTGCAGACTCTGAGTGATCGGTTATTGGGTTAAAAGTGAATATAATTTAGGTGTCATTTCTTAATTGGATAGTTTAGCCTTAAAAGACCTTGTCACGAGAGACAGTTGGCCATTTTGTGCCTTGTTAGTGAAAGACTGCAGAACTCACTGCGGTGAGACTGTAACACAGATAAGAAATAATAAACACCCGTGACTGAATGTGAACTATCCTCTCAAGTGCCTTCAATCCCAACCTTCACAGAGGAGGAAAAAGGAACCCAAAACCCAGCAGTGGATGATCTTGTGAGTGTACTTTGTTCATCAATTTCTTTTTGGAAATTGTTAGGCATCTACTGGTACACAAACTAGACAGGTGGAAAACGGTTTTTCTGGGGTTGTGTTGGACAGACATACGGTATCTAAACTTGATATATTAGCTAAAGTCACCCAAATATTGGTCCTAGGCTGGCTAACTGGAAAATTTATATTATTGAAAGTTAGTAAAGTAAAAATTTAGAAGCATAACATTTGATTGAGTTCTATATTTTTCTTAAACTATTATCTAACAAAAAATTCTACAACACTACTGATTCTTACACTTACAAAGAAATCTAAAGTTCACAGTTTTCTGTGGGTGAGACACAAGATGTTAGGTGTAAGTTGGAATCTCTGTGTGATTCACCTTTGTGTGTTTGCTTCTTTGGTTGTGGAGGTGATTAGTATTTTCTTGTGCTCGATAGGGTTTCACGTTCTTTGGTACAACAGCGTGGCTGTTCCCACTCTCCTGAGGTAAATCCATTTTGGGAATGGCCTGCCTTGACTCCCCCAGTCATTAACACACACCTTTATCTGCTCCCTTTGTGTGGCAATAGACCTGTGACACCACAAACTGCACCTCAGCCACCTGCCCTGCACTCCAGGGAGTCATTAGGAGAGACAGGATGAATCCCAGATGTTGGAGAAACATGGCAGCACTTCATGGATCACACCTGGGACAAATAAACCCCAAAATTTTGGTATTTGTTGGGCACCACGAGGTAAGCAAGTCCTTTTTATGTGGAGGTGGTGACATATTTTTATTTAATTAATTTTTTTCCAAGCCCATCTATTGAAATTATTTTCTCTTGAAATAATCATGGAACAAATTTTAACTGAAGGTTAAATCCTTGCTGCAATATAAGAAACTTTTCCATTTTCTCCTCTCATCTTTTCTCCTCTTCTCCTCAAATCATCACCTGCACTAGGAGTGCTAGTGCAAATAGTGGTTCAAATTTAGCACTTTCTGGGTTGTCAGTTACGGTGAAACATTTTTTTTTCCAGGATATTATAGAGCTTTGGCATCAGCTTTAGAGCAGGCTACATTTTTCTGTTGACAATTTAGGTCATCTTTTGTCTGGTTTGATGTTCTGCAAGATTAGAAATTGCAGCAAAGTTTAGTGGATGGTGCAGTAATACGTGGATGTTGTTTTAATTCAGAACAGAGTTCTGCCTCCCTATTTAATATCCAGATACAAATACACCTTCCTGGTTTTATGGTGAAGCCACAACCGTATTTTCCCACTTTTGCAGTGGATGTGGTTGCTCCATACCCACTAATCCTCAGCAGGACCCAACCACCAAGCCCAGTCCTTCCAGAGAAGTTGATGGGGCTGAAATTTTCCATAATCCAAAGAAAAATCCCATTATCTCTCCAGTTCTGGCACCCTACCCTGTGCTAAATCCCAGTGACATAGGAAAAAACTAAACCCCACGTCCGCATCGTGGTGATCCAGCAGGTGCCAACAACCACCTTGGAAATGCCTTGGAATCTGTCAGGGATCCATCCATTCCCCTGTTTCTGTTGCACTTAAATGGGTGAAATATTGCTAAAATATTGATCATTTGGCAGGAGGAAAATCCTGCAGGAGAAGAAGTACTTTGGTCCTGGAACGCTCCCAGGGAAATTTTGCCCTGACAGGATTGTTCAATGGCATTGCCATGAAAAAGAGTTGATGTTTGCTGAAAATGAGGATCTGCTCTTCTCCCATTCTCAGCTGTGGCCTCCAGAGAACTGATTTGCCAAGACCTCTTTTTATTTAAGGTATTTAAGATACTGGAGCACACACATATTACACCAGACATCCTGATCCCTGTTAATGGCAGCTCTAGGAAAATTTCCATCTTGGGATGTATTTTTCCTAGTGATCCCTTCCCCTTCCCCTTCCCCCAAATATCCCAATTATTTATTCCAGGTTTCAGGTTGTAAAGGGTTACCTGGAGCAAACACTCCTAGAGCAGCTTTATTTTACACCAGGGAGAGTGGAAACTCAAAAGTCAGTGGCTAATTTTACTCCAATAATGCATAAAAAATTTGAATTCTTCTGAAATATTCCTTTTAAAAACATCAACAAAAGAATCCTGCTTTCCCCCACAACTTGGGATCCCCACTGGCAGCAACCCCAGGTCATTTGGGGTCTGCACCCATCACGAACCTCAATATAAAATCCTAAGGGAGGTATCCTAGCTGGATGGAGCAGCCACTCCAAAACTTGGAAAAATTTCTGATTTCAGACATAAAACGTGTGAGTATTTCAGATCTGGAAAAAGAATTGCATTATTTGTTGTAGGAAAAAGGAAGTGTTATAAATTCCTGGAATTTTGCTTCATTAAAATGTAGAAAATGCTAAGGTCACCTTGAATTTCTTTTGTGAAGTACTAAAAGTGGAAAAACAAAAGGCAAAATATTGTGGTGTTTGATTAATTAGATAAAAATTGTCAAGAAGTATTATTTCAGGACCCTTTGGTGACAGGATTTGAGTTTCTAGGAAGGGAGGCAGATCCATCTCAGGGTAAGACAAGGGGAAGTGGCATCAGGTTCCTCCAGGAGAGGTTTGGCTTGGGAAAAATTTAGGAAAAATTCCAGCATGGAAAGGGCTGTCAAACCTTGGCACAGCTGCCCAGGTCTTGCTGGCCAGCCCTGGAACAGCTGCTCCTAACTTGGGGGCATTTGTTAATATTTAAATTGAGCTCTGGGGGAAGCAGTGAAAGAGGAAATTATTGTTATAAATTCATATTTTCGCGTGTGTTTTCTCAGCTAGTGACTCTTTAAACTTCTCCCTGTGAAACGTGCTGCAAGTTTAGTGTTTGAAAACCTCCCCTTTTTTTTTTAACATTCAAGTTTTTACATCAGGGAAAGATTTCCAGGCTACCCCAGCTGCCTTTTTGAGGCATTTAGGTTCAGCTCTTCTCCCAGGAGTTTCCATGGTCACCTGCAGCCACTGAACCCAGGGATTCCTCAGCAGGGTCGGGGGGATTTGGGGTGATTTAGGAACTGAGCTGAGCACTCCTGCATGGCCCCAGAGCTGCTTTTCCCTGGTTTCTGTCTGGAATCTCCTGGGATCAGGCACTGCAGAATTGAGTCGTGACCCTACAAATGTGAAGTCACCGGGTTCTGGAGGAGCAGTGAGCAGTGCTGGGCCTTGGCTCCACCTTCATTGCTTGCAGATGTTGGGCCTGTCCTGAAGGACCAGCGCCTTGACTCATCCCAAAAGATGTTCAACATCTGTGCAAGCCCTTCAAAATGTGACCTATGGCAGCACGCCTCCGCTCCCCTTTATATTTATTCATTTATTTATTCATGCTAACCCAGGGTAAGATTTAACCTGTTCAGGACCTGAAATTTCCCAATTTTCAGCCTGTGTGGAGCATCCTTATTTCTGTCAGTGTGAAACTTCTCTGTGCTGCTTCACCTTTGGTTCTCAGCAGTTGCTTCACTCACAAAATCACTCCATTATCCCACAGTTTCCTGTTTGCTGTAATGAAGACAACTGGATTTTTGATAGTCTATTTAATGGTCTATTAAATAATGTGGTTGCTGGAGGGACCCTGGTGATTCTGTGTGGAGTGGCAGAGTAATAACTCTGTGATTCAGATGCTGCCTGGATTCCCTTTCTATTCCAGCTGTTGGAAATATTTTCCTGAGAGTTTGCATAAATCTTCCTCCTTCTCAGCTGGCCTGCAGCCAGCACAGATCCACTTGTTCTGCTGGAACCTGGGATATTCAGCAGATGGGGAAGCTCCCAACTGTTGGAATTGTCAGTCCAAAATGCAGAAGACAGGATGGCCTGAAGCTAAAAACCATGGGTTTAATTATAGGATAAAATCTGGATAATTCTAAAATATAAAATCTGTATGTATATATAAAAAAATATTTCTCAGTCTGGATTAATCAGCGAACAAATGTGTGTATTTACCTTTGTGATGGGACGGCAGAACTCCTCTAAACTTGGTCTGGGAATATTTTTGGGCAGCTCTTTATATTTTAGCTCCAACCCAAACTGGATCTCCATATATGAGGTACCTTAAAAGCCTCCTGCCCACCTCAGTGTTTAAGGTTCTGTCTCCAAACACAGCAGTGATAAGGTTTGATAAGGCTTTCGTTGATCTGCAGACTGTGGGACTTGCTCGTGTTGGAGCAGAGCCTGAAAATGTTTCTTGTCTAAAGCTCCACTACTTGAAGATCACGACTTAATTTCCCTTGAGGATGCTGAGCCCAAAGGCACGGGGATGGTCCTGCTGAGATCCCAGTTTAGGGATTGTTCTGAACTGGGCATGAATTCCCTCCCTGGCCATTGGCAGTGGTGCAGGCTGGTGGACACTGCTGTAGTAGAGTAATGTGTGTGCTGCTAAAATGATGTTAAACTTTTTCCTTTTTCCCTCTGTTCTTCAGGTTTTCTCCTCCACCTCTGAAATATTGCATTTACATTCCAATTTGTGCATTATTACCCCAAGTCCTCACCATGATGGAGCACCACAGGAAGCCTGTGCAGTGAAATATTGGGCTGTTTCTCCAGCCAGTGTCCATTCTTCACTGGCAGATGGACTTTTACTCAGACAGGATGGAAAATGAACAGCACAAAATCCCAACACTCCTTCCTTTTCCTGTTCCATCCAAGTACAAACAGTTGTGCCTTAAAACCACTCCAAATGCAATGACAGCAGCCACAAAGGCACCTTTTTGTACAGTGTTTCTGTTGGGGAAGGGTTTTATTGGTGTGGCTGTAGTTTGCATCCCCAACACTTCGCCAATTTTTGTGTTCTCTGCCCTTTGAACTGAGCAGGGGAGAACTTTGCTGCTTTGGATTCATTTCAAGCTCCGTTGGGTTCTGTTCTGCTCTTTCTGGGCTCAGAGGTGCTCAGAAGCCCCCACATGCTCAGGTAAGGACTTGCTTCATCCCAGTGTTGGCTTTCTGTCCTCTTGGGGGTTGGAGCAACACAACCTTTAAGGTCCCTTCCAACCCAATCCACTCTCTGATTCTTTCATGGTTTTATGGAAGGAGGACGACAGGAGTTCCTTTCCTGTGGTTGGATGGTCTGATAGCACTGTTCCCTTTGCCATCAGCTTTCATTCTGTATATATTCTTATATTTTCATTCTATATATTTATATATCTCTTAGATTCAATAGATAAATTGATTCCAGGACAGTCATGACATTTCATTTCCAGAAAACTGTCAATGTTTTTACTCATGGGCCTAATTTCTGTGGTTTTCCTTATCCAGGGACTCTGGGGGAAGAGCTGAGACCCTTTGGGTGATCACCTTCCACCCTGCACATCTCTTTATAATCCTGATTCCTTCCTTCATCATCATTTTCCTTGTAATCTGAAAATCAGGGTAAAACTTCTCTGTTGCTTTCTTTCCCTTTCACTTGCCCCAAGGAATTATTGGAGATTTCTGAGAGCTCTGTACATTAAGACTTTGTATTTGTGCTTTGTGTTGCTCTGTCAACACTTAATTTATTTTAGTGGTTTTGTGGTGACATTTCAGTATTTTCCATTTATCCTGCAAGATCAATTTCTTTAGTACATTCAGAACTTCCTGGTGAATTTAAAACCCAAACTTCTGCAAACTCCAGGGATCAGAGACCTCCAAAAGTGTTGCAGTCCTGGGAGTGCCTTAAATTGCTCAGAGTTGTGTCTTGAGAGCACAGAGGCTCAGAAATGAACATTTTGGAGCGGTGTCATCAGAGTTTGAGGCCAACACTTTTTTTTTTTGTGCTTGTTTTGTATAGACTCAGCACTTCCCTCTCTTCAGTGATGGGGCTCACAGTGAGCTTTGGCTGAAGCAGTGACATAACCCTTCTGAGGAATTCCCCAATTCAGATTTTGGGTTCTGCACTTGCAAAAAGAAGCGTAGTCAGAGAATGAGGCCAGTGCTAGAGCCTGGAAATTATTTTATTCTGTCGTTGTTACCTGGTGGAACTTAATTCTTTAAAAACCTTGTCCTTATCGATATTGGTCACCTGCAACTTGTTTGCAGCATTATTCCAGTGGGAAATCCCATTTCCCTGTGTTACCAACCATCCCATGGATTTGAGCTGCAGGCTCTGGCTCCTTCCCAGGCTCACTGGATAGCTGGGAAGGAATTATTGGCCATGATTGGATGCAGCTGGTGCAGCTCTCGGAAAGGCTGAAAAACTCTTCTGAAAGACTCTTCAAGATGGTTCTGATAAATTCGAAGTTGGAGAGTTTTTATTTGCTTTCCATTAAAAAGCCATAAAAGAGACAACTGCTCATATGTTGCAGGAGGAATTCCTTTACCCTGTTGAGAGATGGCAGATGGAAAAACAGGAATTTTATGTTGCAGTGATAGCTGGCATGTTGTACATGTTAATGTCCTGCTTCCCATCTTCAACAAATCTCTAAATTTGGGGATGAGACAGCGGAAAGATTAGAACCTGTTTCCTGATGGCTGTTTGGGGCTGCTTTCTGCTCTCTGTGTGTGCGCCTACAACTCCCTGCCTCATCCACTGCTCGTCTGCCCTCACAGTTTGGAGACCCAGGGAAAGGTTGACGCCCAGTTTTGCTCATTTGTGGTACTTTGTGGTCACTGCTGGTGCTGTCAGGGGTTCCTGGGTCCTCAGGGTGGGGTTTGGGGTCTGTTGTCCACCCTGTGCCCCAGCAGAAGCTGCTGCAGGAGAGTTTTGTCCCCTGACTGCTCTCCAGGCCAAAAGCAGTGGACAAGCTGAACAGAGCAGCTGTTCTTGTTGCTTTTGCTGACATTCAAAATCGGCCTTCTCTGATGGAACAGATAATTTTTGTGGCAGCCCAAGAGATGAGATCCTTAATTCCCTGAACATCTCAGATGGATATGAAAGCAATATTTTGTTTTCCCTGATTTATGGGCGTGCCTTGCCAATGCCAGCAGATGAAATGGATTTTTACTTGAGATTGTGGAGACTCGTTACAGATGTACATTTATTTCTCTCTCCTCTGTTCCTCCAGAAGATTTGTACCTCCTGGCAGACACCACAAGCTTTTGTTTTGGGTTGGGAAGAGCACAGAAAGGGTTTATGCTACTGTTTGCATAAACAGGTTTTTAAACAGGTTCTTTTAACAGGTTTTTAACAGGTTTAACAGTTTTTAACAGGTCCTTTAAACTGCTTTTTTTAAACCGGTCCTTTAAACTAGGTTTTTAAATCGGTCCTTTAAACATGTCACAAGAGTTGGAGCAGCTTTTCTTGGGCTTGCCACTTCCTTAGGATTTGCTGCTCTTCTCCGTCCCTGGGATGGAAATTTTATTCCTTTCCAGTTTGCACTGAGGATGTTTAGTAGAGCTCTGAATGTTTTCTCACCTCATTTTCAGGTGTTTGGCACCAAACATTGGCTGAGAGACTGCCCTTAGTTGGTCTTAATTTATTTCTTTGTTCCAGGCTTTCATGCCAGGTAGTTTTTGGCTGCTCCCAAAGTCATTTGCCAGGGGACAGCTCTCCCCATCCCCATCGTGTTCCTGCACCTCTTCCCATCCTATGAATTTCAAAAGCAGTGAAACGTGGTAGATTTATGTCCCAGAGTTGCTTTTTGTGGGATGCTGGTGCTTTACTTCTGTACACTCCACAGGATTTGTCCATTCAAGGGATCAGGGTAAACCCCCAGGTTTGGGGTGGTCCTGGGACACCTATGGACACCTGAGACTCATCTGGTGTTTGTGGGAGCAGAGGGGGCTTGGGACACCTGGGGAAACCCCAGGGATTGGCTTTGGGGTCTGCCCAGGGGTAGCAGTCCCTGGGGGGGAGGGATTGGTTCCTTTTTGGTGAAGGTTCAGCAGGACCTGGGGATCCTGAAGGCTCCCTGGGGAGCAGGATCTGGGGATCCTGAGGGCTGGAGCACCTCCCCAGTGAGGAGAGGCTGGGAGAGCTGGGGGTGCTCACCTGCAGAGGAGCAGCTCCAGGGAGAGCTCAGAGCTCTTCCAGGGCCTGAAGGGGCTCCAGGGTAGCTGGAGAGGGACTGGGGACAAGGCATGGAGGGACAGGACACAGGGAATGGCTTTAGGCTGTCAGTGGGGTAGATTTAAATGGGATATTTGGAAGGAATTGCTCCCTGGGAGGGTGAGGAAGGGCTGGGATGGAATTCCCAGAGCAGCTGGGGCTGCCCCTGGATCCCTGGCAGTGCCCAAGGCCAGGCTGGACACTGGGGCTGGGAGCACCTGGGACAGTGGGAGGTGTCCCTGCCATGGCAGGGGTGGTCTAGACATCCTTTAAAGTTCCCTTCCAACCCAAACCATTCCCATTTTAGGATTCTTTGCACCCCCAGGCCATGATTACGAGGTGGGCAGACAGGTGAGCTGAGCTCAATCCCGTCCACGTCCCTGTTCCCAGCTTTGGGGGCAGTTTTTGGGAGCTGCTGCTCCTTGCTCCTGCAGCTCTCAGGGAATGTGCAGCTTTCCCAGCCATCCACCCGATGGCAGCACAGCGATGGATGTCACCCTCCCGGCCCTCGCTCCCACAGAAGCAGCAGTTTTTCCACAATCCAAACCCCCCACCACCAAAAAAAACCCCAAAAATCTAAAAAAACCCAAAAAACCCCACAAAAAAACCCCAAAATCAAAACTAAAAATATCCCAAGAATACAAAAACAAACAAAAAACCCCCACAAAACCCCCCAAAAAAACCAAACAAAAAAGCCCCAAAATCCGCCCCAAAAAGCCCCACACCAAACCAACCAAAAAACCCAAAGAAAAATTTTAGAAAATCCACTTTTTTTTTTTTTTTTTTCCTTTTTACCTCTTATCATCCTGTCCAACATTTTTGTTTAAACTCCTTGTTGAGATATATACATTTACTAAATAATTCCCATCATTCTGACTTCTGGAAGAAGCACTGCAGCACATATAAAACAGACCTCAGAAATTCCCAGCACGTGGCCAAAACCCCATTTTCTGAGTGGATGGAACTGGGCTTTCCAGTTCAGCCTCGTGCAATTGCAAGTGCATTAAGTCATGAAGGAGGGTAATACAATGTACCATCATTTTCAAGTAATTTAATCACGAAAACTAAAAATTTGGAAGCAAACAGATATTTTACTTAATAGAAACCATCTGCACTGTACAGTAGGCAAATTGTATAAAAATGAATAAAACTGTCTCTGGAGGAAAATGACTCAGGCACCAGCTTATATAATGAAGATGTATATGTGCCTTTTAGCATTTGCATTGTCTATTAGAGTAGGTAAATCGCAGTGCTGGTGTAAGGAAACAGCTCCAGATTTTATTGCCATCCTGTGACTGATGGCAAAGGCAGCAGGGGAAGTAATTCCTTCAGAGGGGGTTTGCTCCACACCCCAAATGCTTTGGATGGGAAAGCTTCACATTTTAGGCTTTTTATGGGGGAAGGATTTTCCATCACCCGGGCTTTTTTGCTTGGTTCAGGCCTGGCTTATTTGGGCTTGTCCAGGGAGGATTTGCTACTGGACTTTTTACTTGGCAGAGCTGGCTCTGAGTGAGTTTGGATGAGTTTCTAACAGGTCCTTTAAACTAGGTTTTAAAATTGGTCCAGAGAGGATTTGCTACTGGGTTTTATTTGGTAGAGCTGGTGGATGAGCTTTAAACAGGTCCTTTAAACTGGTCCTTTAAACTAGGTTTTAAAATTGGTCCTTTAAACATGTCCTCCAAACATGTCCCTTAAAGTGATCCTTTAAACCTCCACCCAGCCTGTTCCAGACCCCAAATGCTTTGGATGGGAAAGCTTCGCTGGTGGGGGCACATTTTAGGCTTTTCTTGGGGAAAGATTTTCCCTCAGCTGGGCTTTTTGCTGCTTGGTTCAGGCCTGGCTTATTTGGAGTTGTCCAGAGAGGATTTGCTACCGGGATTTATTTGGTAGAGCTGGTGGATGAGCTTTAAACAGGTCCCTTAAACTGTTAAACTGTTCTCCTAAACTGGTCCCTCAAACTGGTCCTTTAAACCCCCACCCAGCTTGTTCCAGACCCCAAATGCTTTGGATGGGAAATCTTCACTGGTGGGAGCACATTTTAGGCAGATTACTTCCCCTGGGGAAGGATTTTCCCTCACCTGGGCTTTTATGCTTGGTTCAGGCCTGGCTTATTTGGGCTTGTCCAGGGAGGATTTGCTACTGGACTTTTTACTTGGCAGAGCTGGGTCTGAGTGAGTTTGGATGAGTTTTTAACAGGTCCTTTAAACTAGGTTTTAAAATTGGTCCTTTAAACATGTCCTCCAAACTGGTCCCTTAAAGTGATCCTTTAAACCCCCACCCACACATTTTAGGCTTTTCTTAGGGAAGGATTTTCCCTCAGTTGAGCTTTTTTTGCTTGGTTCAGGCCTGGCTTATTTGGGATTGTCCTCAGAGGATTTGCTACTGGAGTTTCATTTGGCAGAGCTGGTGGATGAGTTTTTAACAGGTCCTTTGAACTGATATTTTGAATTTCTCCTTCAAACTGGTGCCTTTAACTGGTGCTTTAAACCCCCACCTAGCCTGTTCCAGACCCCAAATGCTTTGGATGGGAAATCTTTACAAGTTGGGGGATGTTTTAGGCAGATTGCCTCTCCTGGGGAAGGATTTTCCCTCACTTGGGCTTTCTTGATTGATTCAGGCCTGATTTATTTGGGATTGTCCAGGGAGGATTTGCTTCTTGGCTTTTATTTGGCAGAGCTGGGTAGATGAGCTTTAAACAGGTCCTTCAAACTGGTATTTTAAACTGGTATTTTAAACTGGTCCTTCAAACCCCACCCAGCAGAAGGTGCAGGTTTAGCTGGTCCCTGCTGCTGGCACCTCTCCCTTCCCCTGTTGTTGAAGGACAGATTTCCCTACTTTTCCAAATATTTATTCCCTGGCATTCGGCAGCTTCCCTAAATGATGGCAAATAATATGAATTATTCAACCACAGGGCTGCAAGAGCCCGCCTCCAGCCTGCTTTTAAAATGAAGTTTATAAGAGCCACTTGCAGGGGCTGAGATTTAACGCTGGAAATAAATGTGCCCTGCCTTGGAAGCTTTGTATTCTTTCTCCCAAATCCACAATGAGATCTGGTGAGAAAAGCAGGAATTTCCTTTTTAACGAAGAGAAATCCCAACTTCCCGGTGTTATTCGTGCTTTTACTTTCTCAGCTGGAATGTTGAAGGGTGGAGGGAGGAGGGAAACCTGGGTGATGCAAAAGCAGCATTGTTTTTATTTTTGGTTTGGGAAGAGTAAGGAGACAAAAGCAGAATCAGTTTCCCCTTGAATATTAAAGCATGTCTGGTGACGAGAACATTTCACATTTACAAATATGTGAAGTAAAAATACGTCCCAAAAGACTGAGACTTCTGTGAATTTCAGCCAAATTAGATGCAATTTTCTGCCCTGATATTCTCACTTTCTGTGTTTGTGACCCCCAGACCCACACAAGCTTCACCTGGTGCTGGAGCTGCTCTTTCACACCTGGAACACAAAACCCCACCGACATTTTTGGTAAAAATCTGCTTTTTTAATTTTTTTTTTTTTTCCCCTGAGCATGGCACTGGGTGTTTTTGATACTCCCCCGTGATGTTTGAATGCAAAAGTTCTTTTAAAAAGGAGCAAATCTTTGGGATCCAAAGGCTGTTTTTTAGCAAACAACAGTGTCAAGGTCAGATTTGGGGCTGAATTGTTTAAAAATGGATATTTAGGGGGAAGATGTTTTTGGAGGGCTCAAAAGCACCGTGGTCAAGGCAGTGGGAGTCATTCCTGAGTTCAATAACCTGGATTAAAAACTTTCTGACAAAAAATCCACACAGATTTTAGCCCAGACCTGCTGCCCTGGGACAAAATGAGGCCATCAAGTTTAAAGCAGGATCAGTCCCATGCCCTTAAATACTTTATTAACACTATTTTATTAATTAACATCCATTCCATTAATGAAAAGGAAATGTCTTTGCTTGCCCATTCAGATCTGAATATAAAAAATTCCTTACCTGTGTTTTTTTTGGTGAAAATGTAACTCACTTTAGGAAATCTCAGTATTTCCTTTTTTTTTTTTTTTTAACTGAGAGATGTATGGAATTTAAATCCTTACAGATTTGTAATATTCAAAATATAATATTGTGTGTGTTCCTAAACCACAGGCAGAAAGAGCAGTTTATCTTTTTATTTTTAAATTTGGCGATTAATAGCCAGTAAAACATGAAACTCTGAAATGTAAAGAGCCCCAGAGTCCAAAAGCACAAAGGAAATGGCTTCAGAATGAAGACATTTATTTCCTTCTTGCTTTCTTGTCCCATGGTTTATTTAGTTTCATGTGATTTGTGCCAGGACAAAGTGTGTTCTATAAACAAAAAAAGGGAAAAGGTTAAACCAGTAATGAAGTGCAATGATAATAAAAAATAACGATGATAAAAAAAAAATATTAACAAAAAGAAAAGAAGGGTGAGGAGTTACAAATACAGAGTGGGTGAGACTCTGGGACCCCAAAGAACAGATTTATTAGGGAATTAAAATAACTGTGTTTTTTGGGGGAAAGAGGAGGGTTCAGAGCTCCACGGAGCGGGAGCACCAAGCCCAGATCCACACGATGGCACTCTTCAGCTTTCAAACAATTCCATCCCCAGCTCCCAGCAGCTCACCCAAACCTAGCTTTTTCCCCTGCCCAAAGCCAAGGAGGAGTTGGTGGGGGGGGGAACAGAACGCACAGAACGTGGAGTCCCCCCTGAAATCCGAATTTCCCGAGCTGTCCCCAGCCCAGCCCAGGCTGTGCCCCGGGAGCTGCATCCCGAAGGATTTGGTGATGGTCAGGACACCCTGCAGGGCAGGGAGGGACAGGGCTCCGGCCCTGGGCTGCCTGAAGGGTGCTGGGGAAAGGGCACCTGAAAATACTGCTCTAGATGAACCCAAAAAATCAGATTAAAAGCCCTTCTGCACGGCAAGAGGGCCACAAAGCCCACAGCCCGAGAGCGAGCTCGTGTTGGGACGTTTACGGGGGAAAAAAAGGTCAGAGTTGTTGTTTTGGAGCTTTTTCTGCACTGCCTAAGCTGTACAGAAGTCAGGAGTGTGGGCTGCTCTCTGCAAGTGTGCTTGCTATTGAGGGTGTTTTATAAACAACAGTCCTGCCTGTCAGTCTGAAACCCGAAATTCCATGTTCAAGTTGTGTGGGAAGGGAAGGGAAGGTCCAGGGGCAGATCCTGCCCTTCCCAGCGCTCTCATTCCAAGGCTGCATCGCCCTGGCTGGGAGGGATGTTGGAAAATCCAGCAAATCATTGCACACCAGCACAGCCATGGAAGCAATTTCTGCTCCTTTCTCCCCTCTGCCCTCCTGCCAGGCAGGTTTGAGCTTTGTGCTCAGGGAGGATTTTCCAGTTTCCCTGTCCACCGTGGTTGCCCAGGCAGCAGCTTGAACCCTGCTGACAAAGCTCAGCCTAGGGTTGGGTACAGGTTGCTGACCTCCTGTGTTTTCCTGGCAGGGGAAAAAAACAAGACCTTGCTCCTTTGTTTCCTTCTTCACCTGAAAGGATCCTCTACCTTTGGATACGAAGCTCCAAATTCTCCTCCAGGTCTTGACCAGCAGTGTTAAAGCCACTGTTCCTGCTGGGGCAGCCTGTGCCAAGCTGCTGTTCAGGGAAGAGTTTCTCCTCACCCTTTCACTAATCCAAGGGAAAAAAAAAAAAAAAGAAAAAAAGAAAAAGGGGCACTTCAGCAGCAGCTGGAGCAGGAGTGAAGCTTGGGAGGTTCCAGCAGAGCCCCTGTGTCACCTGTCCTCATGTCAAGGAGCACTCGCTGCAGGAGTGGGGATTGATCCTGAAAAAGTGGGCACAACCCCTTAATAAAAACTCTGTGGCAAAGGGTCATTGCAACACCAAATCAGGGGCAGCCAGAGCACAGAGGTCTCAAAAACTCTCTGCCTCTTACACCAAATGAGCCCTTTGTGGGGATCCTTTCCAGGTGCAGTGTAACCCACATCCTAAAGGTGCAAAAACAATGAAGATCCTGAAGGTCCCAATACGATGCAGAACCCAAAGGTCCCAGGGTAAGACACATCTGAAAGGTCCCAGGGTAAGGCACATCCTAAAAGTCCCAGGGTAAGGCACATCCTAAAGGTCCCAGGATAAGACACATCCTAAAGGTCCCAGGATAAGGCACATCCTAAAGGTCCCAGGATAAGTCACATCCTAAAGGTCCCAGGGTAAGGCACATCCTAAAGGTCCCAGGGTAAGACACATCCTAAAGATCCCAGGGTAGGGCACATCCAAAAGGTCCCAGGGTAAGACACATCCTAAAGGTCCCAGGGTATGGCACATCCTAAAGGTCCCAGGGTAAGACACATCTGAAAGGTCCCAGGGTAAGGCACATCCTAAAGGTCCCAGGGTAAGGCCCATCCTAAAGGTCCCAGGGTAAGACACATCTGAAAGGTCCCAGGGTAAGGCAATTCCTAAAGGTCCCAGGGTAAGGCACATCCAAAAGGTCCCAGGGTAAGGCAATTCCTAAAGGTCCCAGGGTAAGACACATCCTAAAGGTCCCAGGGTAAGGCACATCCAAAAGGTCCCAGGGTAAGACACATCCTAAAGGTCCCAGGGTAAGACACATCCTAAAGGTCCCAGGGTAAGGCAATTCCTAAAAGTCCCCGGGTAAGACACATCCTAAAGGTCCCAGGGTAAGACACATCCTAAAGGTCCCAGGGTAAGGCAATTCCTAAAAGTCCCAGGGTAAGACACATCCTAAAGGTCCCAGGGTAAGGCAATTCCTAAAGGTCCCAGGGTAGGGCACATCCAAAAGGTCCCAGGGTAGGACACATCCTAAAGGTCCCAGGGTAGGGCACATCCTAAAGGTCCCAGCCCACTGGGAGAGGGGCTGGTACCAGTTGGGGGCTCTGCAGATGAAAGAGCCCTTCCCCCATGCCGGGATGTGCCCAGTCCTGGTGAGTTTTGGGGTGGCAGGGGGAAGCAGGGTGGGTTGGGCAGGGGCAGGGCAGGAGTTGGGAATGAACATTCCTTCCTGGTGACTCTTCCTGCTTCTTTCTGGGTGTCTGTGGGCTTGGGGTCCTGTCCTTGCTCTCACCCAGCACCCACAGGAGCTCTCCTGAGAGGGGGGAGAGAGGCTTCTGAGCTGTGCTGCATCACATCTCTCGAAAACTGCCAAGCTGGGGTTAGAGGGCATCCTCAAGGGAGTGTCCAAAACCAACACGATTATCTTGATTATGAATATTTGCATTGGCAGGACTGCTGTGGGTTTGTGTGGAGAAGCACAGTCCCTCCACTGCTTGGTGCTCCACAGCTCTGAGTCCGTGGAGCAGCAGCTGATCCAGCTCCAGAGTGGACAATCCCATTTTTCTGGCATTTTCCTAAGTGTCAGGAGAGTTTATGGTGCCATCTGTGTTAGTGGCACCTCCTTTGGGGCAAATCCTGACACTGGCCCCAGCATGTGATGCCCTGAGCCTGGTGTAGATCACCTGGATCTTCAAAGGAGAGGTAGGACCTGTATTTTAGATGGCTGTGGGAAATTTGGGCATATTTTTCCAGCATTCCTAGGTATCCCAGGCACCTTAATTCTCTATATTTTCCCTCTAAAATTAGTCAATTATTGCTGAAACTTAGTCTAGTGTCACTTTTTAACAAGTGCCCCAACCTTTACAAAAAAATCCCTGTCATTCCAGGGGTTAAAAATAATTCACTCCTTGAATTTTTTAGCTCTTAATTAGACAAGAGATTATTTGACCAACCAGGAAACAATGATTTGGGCAGAGTTCACTCTCTGGGTATGCTCTGCCTTATTTTTCCTAAAGAGATAATTTTGTTTTGATTTTTGGAGCACGAGGAGGTCAAGTGTCATCCTTGGCTATTTTTATTTTTCTTTTTTTTTTTTTTTTTTTTAAGTGTTCTAGTGCATTTAATAGAAATGTAATGGAGAGATTTATTGCTGGAGATAGAATTTTGTACTGAGATCCCAACACTGGGTTAAGTTCATTAGTTCTAAAACTCCACTTTTTTTCATTGCTGAGCACATCCTCGCTGTGTTTTCTTGCTAACTGAAGCAGGAAATTGGGTTGGTTTGTAAATGTGGTAAAAAACAATAGATCTGTGCCTAAGAAGAAGAACTTGGTGTCGTCTCGAGTTATTGGCAAAGCTTTTCCCAGGGAAAATCTGGGCAGGGGAATGCGGCAGGGACCCTTCAGTGCAATTACAGATCTCTCTGGAGGTCACCTGCATTTTGGGCTGCAGGGGGGGAGTTTACTCCACTTCCTTTTGGATTTGAGGGCCAAAAGGGCCAGGCCATTCACGTGGGGGCTGCAGCAGCTTTGGGGGTGTTGGTTCTTCCTCTGCACCCCAATG
This sequence comes from Anomalospiza imberbis, assembly GCF_031753505.1. Taxonomy (NCBI): domain Eukaryota; kingdom Metazoa; phylum Chordata; class Aves; order Passeriformes; family Viduidae; genus Anomalospiza; species Anomalospiza imberbis. The sequence goes on from NC_089688.1 coordinate 33,731,560, forward strand.
CTGCAGCCCAGCCCTGGGTTTGGGGGGCAGGCCTGAGCTTCCCCTTCTGAAATGCAGAATGCTCAATGAATGGCAAAAAGTGCTTTTAAAAGGGGCTCGTGGAACACTTTGAAAATATTAATTAGTGTGTTGAAGCATTCTGCATAGCATATCATAGTAAAACTGCTCCAGGGGGTTGCTTGGAATGAATTATTAATATGAATCCCTCTCTCCCTTATGCTTCACACCCTGATTTTATGGGACTTGGCGTGGGTTGGGGTGTCTATTAGATTCACTTATTGCCTGTTTAGTGTGAGTACTTTGTAGTCTGCATCAAAAGGTCACTATTATTTTTTTTTCCAGAATCCCAAATTTTAATTAGTGAAAAAGACCAAATTCCCCCAAATGTGGAAGGAGAGCTATGAAGAAAATATTTCAAAAAAACCCCAAGAATAAGCAAATCACCACAAAGCCATGACTGAAATAATTTTGTGGGCAGGAGGGGAACAAGTCCAGGCCCTGGGCCCAGACTGGTTTAGGAGCATCACTGTGGGGTTTTCCAGAGCTGGAATGGCACAGCCACATGCAAATCCCACCTCCAGCCTTGTCCAAACCACTCCAAGAAGAGCAATTCTGCTGAAATGCTCTTGTAACATTTTCATGCTTCCTTCACAGCCATTTAGATGCCTTGTACCACAAGTAGAGAATTCATTAAATTCACAGAGCACAGTTCCTTTTCCCCTCTTGGCTTTACAATATCACAGAGCTGAACCTGTTAACCTAACACTGAAAGAGAAAAGCTGTGCTTAAAAAAAAAATGTTTTTCAGCTCTTGAGGTCTGTTTTGATGAAGTCCCTTGTGTGCAAATATAAATAAATCCATAAAGTAATTTGACTTTTAATTCATACTTGGATTATGGAAATATTTGTATTTGCATGGCTGCTAGACTGAATTACAAAGGGGTTTGAGGGTCCAGTTTTCAGTCTTAAAAGAAAAAGGAAAATGATGGTTTAGGAAGCAGTGGCACCTGTGACACAGAGATTGCCAAGGGACAAAGGGTTGTGGCAAACCCCAATTTGTCATCACCGAACCCCAGGCTGGTTTGGGTGGAAGGGAACTTAAAGCTCATCCCATTCCACCAGGGACACCTCCCACTGTCCCAGGTGCTCCAGCCCCAGTGTCCAGCCTGGCCTTGGGCACTGCCAGGGATCCAGGGGCAGCCCCAGCTGCTCTGGGAATTCCATCCCAGCCCTCCCCACCCTCCCAGCGAACAATTCCTAATTCCCAATATCCCATCCAAATCTCCCCTCTTCCAGCTGAAACCATTCCCCTTCATCCTGTTCTACAGAGGGACACTGAACTTTGGGCTTTGGTCTCATCCCACATCCAGAATTTCCAGTGTCTGCAGCACTGCACTGAGTGAAGATGGAGGGAATATTTCCCCCATAATATTAAATAAAAAAAGGAAATTAATAAGAAGTTGATTTCTGCATCTGAAAATAGATGCTTAAAAATAGAACACTGTGGCACCTTTGAAAGTCCAAGGAGATGGAGTTTAAACTTTCTCTGCAAGAAGCAAAAGGAAAGAAGAAAGGGAAAGATGTTCACAAACAGCAGTGACATTCTGGAAGCAAAAATGTTTCAGTTTATTTATGGTGTTAAAAACTTCAGGCAGAGTCATCATTTTAAAAAGCAAATCGCAGAGTGAAAAATGCCATGGAGATTACTAATAATGGCACTTCTTTTCCCCTTTTTCTTACCTTTTTTAATTTTAATTAAAAAAAAAAAAAAACAAAAGGTGAGAGACAGCATGTTCCACTGGAGTCTAATAGAGAGCATAAATCTGCACCATCTGCAGAAGTTTGACACAGATTTGCCTCTCTTGCTGTACTTCCCAGGAGTTCTGAGCTGCAATTCCTTGTTGATGACAGCTCGCTGCAATTATGACAGAAAGCAATCATTAGCATCAGCCCTTCCTTACTTTTAGGAGAACCAGCAGCTTTTTTCATTTAAAAAAAAAAAAAAAAAAAAAGGCAATCCTGAGAACTCCCCCTGCTTTAGGAGTTTAGCTGCTGATGGATTTTTCTAAGGAAAGGATCATCTTATGCTTTCTCAACTTGTGAGTGTTATTGGCTCTATGAAATGTCTTTTTTTTCTGCTTTTTTTTTTTTTTCTGTTCCAGAGGAGAAATGTTGCCAACTGATTAATATTTTAAGCATGTAGACAACCTGCAGACCTTGCTCTTTGACTCAGATTTCTCCTTTCTCCCCTCCCCAAAAATGGTTTCGCTGCTTTAAACTCAATGTTCAGATTTCCTACTCCCAGGTGAGACGTGATTATTTATTCACTTCTTGTCACCAAAATTCAGGACAAATAATTCTAGAAAGAGTTCAGCAAACAGTTAAAACAATACCACGTGGAATCTCTGTGGAGTTTGGCTGAGATGTCAGCTCCTTGCTTAAAATTATGTGGGTCAGCCTTATGATGTGGGCAGTGAATAGGAAAAGCTGCTGCATTTCAGGCACTGAATTTTCCATGTCTTTAAAGAAAATGCTGGTGATGTTTAGTGCAACAACATCTAGGATGCCAATTTAGAGGTTTGTGTGTGCTCAAGGTAGTGCAAAGCAAGTTGTAGTGTGCAGTTCAGCTCCTTTGGATAATTCATGGAGATTTGGTTTTATTTTTTATTCAGATTTGGATTTCAATATTCCACATTCTCCTGTGCAAGTGTAAGCTGAGAAACGGAGAGTTTTGGTGAGAAAAGAGAGATAAAGGAGCTGAAGAAGAACTTCCAGTGGCCTCTCTGTGCTGGCCAAGCCCCAAATCCATGATGGCTTTTTGTGGACCTCGAGGCTGGGTGAGGAACCACCCCAAAAATTGCCCCAAGACCAGAAAGGCTGGTGTTCAAGCTGAAAAAACCCATCCTGAGAGAGTTTTTCTCCGAAAAATTCTGCATTATTTCTCTTCACAGGACCTATTTCTCCTCCTATCCCTTTTATTTTTTCACTGGGGCTACTTTTGATTTATATCTACATGAGAATTTCACTTTGGACTACTTTGAATAAGCACCAAACCCAGCCTTTAATTTTCATCGTTCGTTATTATTTGAATGTCCTTCTTCTCACCCTGGGTTTCTCCTGAATTGTTTGTTTGACTTTACTCTTGTTGAAATGTTCATGGGAATAACTTTTAAAGTACAACAGACATGGCAAGTGCAGCAGAATGAATTCTGATTTAAAAATTAAAAAGAAATAGGGAATTTCTTCATATTGAGAGTCCTGAATGACAGCTGGCAACAAGTAAATTGCACAAAAGGTGCTGTGCAGACCTTGCATGAGTTCAGAAAGAGGATTCTTCTGCCAGCAAATGTTAGGGAGAGCTACAGTTGAGGAAAGGTATAAATTAAAAAGGATTCAGAACTACAGAAACAGATTTATGGAAAAACTGGTTCTGCACCTTAGAGGTTCTCCCTTTCTTTTGACTTCTTGCGACTCTAATTTTGATTTTCCTCCTGATCCCTGGTGATATTCAGTAGCTCCTCATCAACTTTCTGCTTTTACTGAGATCAGGGACCCATTTAGGTGCACTCAACCTGGGCCTACCTGAGTTTTTCATCTGTAGGCAAGCTGGGTTTGTGCTCATTTTAGTGCTAAAATCTGCATCTTAAATATTTGCAGAGTTCCTCACATCTGTTGTAAAACCACAGATGTGCCTCTCTGTAGATATATATACTTCAGTGTGATATATTATGTTTTATAATTAAAATTTTATTGAATTTTAATATAAAAACAAATTCATACATTAAAAATTAAGTAGAGAACAAACATGTGTGGTATCAGGAGGATACAAGCTCCAGTGCAGTAGGACAACAACATCTGACCCATAAAAACCACCCTGCTTTAATTCTAAAATACCTTTGTGGCTGGGAGATTAGTGGGATATATTACTGAGGTAACAATATTTGGGAAAAAATAATATTGTTTTGTCACGTCCATTGATGAGGAAAGGAGCAGCTTTTGAAATACCTCCATTAAACAGTGGAAAACAAATGGATTTTGACAGAGCATGGCCTCCCAACCAGCACAGAGATATTTGTGGGATAAAGTCAATATTTTAGAGCAGAATAAAGGGCTTTATTTCTTGCAGGGACCAGGGGAGCACAAGAATTTAGATACTGGAGATCTGAGCTTAAATCCAGGAATAACCCAGCCCTTACTCATCTCTCCTTCCCAAGGCAAAGGTAAGCATTGGTTACACAGAGTAACTTACTCCGTGTAGGATGTGTGTCAGGAAAGATGGAGAGACAAGAGCTTGGAGTGCCCAGAAGAGGGGGAATGGTTTCAAACCATTGGGGCTAGATGGGATATTGGGAAGGAATTGTTCCCTGGCAGGGTGGGCAGGCCCTGGCACAGGGTGCCCAGAGCAGCTGGGGCTGTCCCTGGATCCCTGGCAGTGCCCAAGGCCAGGCTGGACACTGGGGCTGGGAGAACCTGGGACAGTGGAAAGTGTCCCTGCCATGGCAGGGGTGGGATGGGATGGGTGGAATGGAATGGGCTTGAAGGTCCCTTCCCACCCAAACCATTCCATGAATTTAAATTTCTGTGATGATTACATCCTACAGTCCCAATATGAGACAGTCCAGAGCAGTTCACCAACAAGATTTAATCTTTATATCGCTGTCAGTTTTGAGGATAAAATTGCAACTTGGAGAAAATAAATGACCCAGCCTTGGTCAACAACAGGGACAAGCAGATATTTGCTCTCCAATTCCAACTCATGGACACCACCTTGCTGTCCCTTCTCTGATCCCATTTTTCCCTGCTAAAAAGCAAACCCCAGCACAGGATGTGTGAGAGAAAACAGTGCTGAAATATTTGAATGCTGTTACATAAAGGGGCGATGAGCCTGTGCCTTGAACGCTGCTTTCATTTCCATTTCAAAAAAGGTACGGCTGAAGTGTAAAAAGTTCAGAGAGGGCTGATGGAAATGATTAGACAGAGGGTGAGATGTGCTTGTGATGAGAGCCTGTCGAGTTTGGAACATGAGTTTTATGACTAACAAGGATGAAAATGGCAAAAATGTATCAGATAAGGAATAGTTGATAGGGAATATCTCAAGAAGTTGTTGAGGATATCTTTTTTCCTCCACTTTCTGCTGACACAAGAATCCTGGAACAGCCAAAAGATGTGGCAGGGCCCACAGCACAGGCTGGTGACAAGAGACAGGGCTTTGGGCTGGGATGTGGGATCATTGCCACAGCAGTTTGAGGCATCAGGAGTGTTTAAAGAATGAGGAATTAGAGATTTGGGTAGCACTGTCTACCTGAGATGAGGTAAAACTAAGGAAAAGGATCATGGAATCATTAAGGCTGGAAAAGACCTCCAAGATCATCAAGGTCAACTTTGATCTCACCCCACCAAGTCCCACTGAGCCATGTCACAAAAAGCCACATCACTCAGTTTTTGGACACTTCCAGGGATGTGACTGCACCACTGCCCCGGGCAGCCTGTCTCAGTGCTTGACCCTGTTTTCCATGAAGAAATCTTTCCTGATATCCAACCTGAACCTCCCCCGGTGCGGCTTGAGGTGGGACCTCATTCCACATCAGCTCCTGGGACAGAGGGAGGTGTTTGCCAGGGCTCCATCATCCCTTTGCTGTGCTTCCTGAATCTTTTCCGAAGCTTTTGGAAGTTGTGCCTTGCCTCCGGCCCTCCCACATCCAGCAGCACCATCCTCAAAGGAGAAAACAGGCCCAACCTCTGTTAAAAAAGTAAAATTTAACTTTTAAATCAGTTTCATAACCCACACCATCATGTTTTTCCCTGTTATTTGAGAAGTCAGGTAGGAGCAATATCTGGGAGTTCCAGTGATGAGCAGAGCCAGGTGTGTGGTGGCTGCAGAGTCCAGGAATTCTGGGCAGAGAAGATCTGGAGGAGCACACGCAGCCCCACGTGCCCACACCTGCACACACACGTGCCCCGAACTCAGCCTGACTCTGCACTCCAGCTCCTCCCTCGCTTCCCCAATTAAACCATTCAGAACTCATATTAACGAGCTGTCCACAGCCCTGGGAACTGATTTATCTGCTGATGACAGTCTGAGCTGCTGCCCAAACTGCTGGACAGGAAAAGGTCTTTAATTTAGGGGTTGTTTTCTTTCGTACGTGTTCCTTTTCCCACTGATTTTCACTTGCTGTTACTTCACAATTAACTCAAGGTCACAAGTTTAGGAGGTATCACAGGGTGATCTCAGCTCCACTTGGCATAAATAATATTTGTGTTCCTGTTTGTTAAGTGAATGGATTAAAGTAGGATTTTATTGGAGTAATGAAGCTTTTTATTTATTAAAAAAATGGGATTTTTCAGAGAGGATTGCTAAGTCGTTGCAGATAATTATTTTTAAGGAATCTTTTAAAGGGTTCACTCCCCATGGCAGGGGTTTGGAATGAGATGATCTTTAAGGACCCTTCCAGCTCAAACCATTCTTTGATTCTGTGATTCACTGCTGTTATTTGTGCTCTGAGGATTTACTGTAAAGGAGTTTTTCAAGTTGGAAATTTACTGAGAGTATGAGGAGCTGATGGCTTCTATCTGGTGAAAAAAGGGATATTTTCCTCTACTCACACATTTGCATTGTTAATCTGCAAACTCACCAACACATCTGAGCACACAGCTGAGTTATTCACCATTTACAGTTCACAGAAATCCAAAATAAACCTGTGATGAAAGACTGGATTATTCACAGATAATCTACAGCTCTCCCAAATTATCACTTTATGACTGTGCACACAAAAAACAAACTCCTGGCTTATTTTTGATTTGGGAAAAAAAAAAAGCCCAAACCCTTCAGAAATAATTAATATTGTCAGGAGTTTGTTTTGGAGGGGGACTGTCCTTATGTTGTCACATGTCCCGTTAACACTGGCAGAAAGATATTGATTAGCCACAAACAAACTCTACTTGCAATTATTTCACTGCAAAGGAGCAACCAGAAGAAAGTAAAAAAAAAAACCAACAAATTTCAAGGTCTATAGATAATGTTTTGGTGAGTCTGCAACAAGATAATTTACAGATAAAACAGAAAAAAACCGGTGATAATTTTAAAAGATGTTATTTTGGTACAGCTTATATTTAACACTTTTTCACTATCAAACAGTGTGAGGGAAAATTAGAGTTCTGTGAACTTGCAGTAAATCCCTAAATATCCATAGCTGGATATTGATAGAAGACAGGGAAAGGGAAATTATCATCCCTGCTATGTTAGTGATCTTCTGTTCTGATGTTTCACTTCACTTCCAGGAAAATTTTCCTCAGTTCCAGCTCTCTTAAATCAGAGCTAAGGAAAAGCCTGTTGAGTTATCTCAATGTCTTCAAGAAAACTCTCACTGATAATAGAAAATAACAACCTTTAGACAGCACTTTTTATACCAGACTGTAAAATTTAATCGAGGGTTTTATATTGCCATAGAAATTTGGGGTTTTTTTCTAAAAATCCCAGGAAACATTATTATTTCCATTCACTCTTTTTTCTAAGAGATGGCTGTGGAATTGACTCCTTTTTTATTTAGATACTTCCAGGACCTGCACCTGTTGAATGACACAGGACTTTTCCAAGGGTAAAGTTGATTCCTCAGGAGGTTTGGAAAAATCCCAACCCTTCTCGTGATGTTGAAGACTATTTTCACATCTAACAGTGTCTTGGGGAAAAAAAAAAATATATATATATATATTTTATAGGAACTTGTAGAGGGATACACAACCTCTGCCATTCCCTGATGCAGGAGGGTGGGAAGCTGCACCCCATCTAGGGACTTTTGGGAAAGCCCACCCCCATCTATGGATTTTCTGGGAGGATGGAGCCTGTAGGGTTGAGCCACCTGGTTCAGCATCAGAGGGAGGATAGTAGGAGCTGCCTGGGATAATCCCAGAGGATGCCCTAAACGCTCGTGTATTTTGCAGCACTTTGAGGCTTTTTTGATGCTTCTAAGGAGGATGCAATTAGCCTTTCAATGATAAATAAATTAGAGATAGTTGATTTTGCCGTTCACACATTTGTTTTCTTCGCTTTCATGAGGGACTGCAGCCTGTTTATGGTTTTCTCAGAAGTTTGAGACTTGCTTTGCTTAGTGACAAATCCTCCCCTCTAGGCAGCACAAGGAAAAAAAAAAAAGAGGAAAGCAATGATAGTAGGAACCTGCAAATGGCCAGAGTGTCTGCAGGGAAGGGAATCCCCTCAGGACTCCCAGAGGTTTGGTTTGTTTCCTGGATGTTTATTTACGTAATTAGAGCTCATAATTCCACACAAGGCAGAGGGAAAGAAGAAGCAGCAACAAAAGAAATCATGGGAAAGCACAGGCAAAAATCAGTTGGTTATACAGGACTGGAATAAGGCTCCAGTGGAACGTCCAAGATGGCTTTGGCTCTGCACGTGGTGGTCACAAGCTGGTCTCCAACATGGATGAGACTTCATGAAACCATGGAATGGTTTGGTTGGGAAGGGACCCTAAAGCCCATCCAGTATCCCATATATCCCCTGCCCAATATCCCATCTAAAATTAACCTCTTCCAGTTTAAAGCCATTCCCTGTGTCCTGTCCCTCCATCCCTTGTCCCCAGTCCCTCTCCAGCTCTCCTGGAGCCCCTTTAGGCCCTGCAAGGCCACACTGAGCTCTCCCTGGAGTCTTCTCTTCTCCACGCTGAGCAATCCCAATTCCATCACTTGTCATCACCCACGTCCTGTGCAGAGATTTCCTCCACCACCACTGCCACGTGCAGGGAGAAGCTTCTGAGCAGTCTGTGCAGTCTTTGAAGACCACGATTTAGAGACTGACATCCAAATATTTGTATTGTAAGGCTTGATAATTCCCTTTCATTTAAATTTGAAAACTGTTTTGTACATTCCAGCTTGGTGCTCACACCCACTTAGACAAGTCTTCCTATGGTTTCAGAGTTTCAAGCAATTCCAAAAGGTTGGTAGAGGAGGTAAGGGTAATTCCACCACCAACCTGGAGCTGCTAATGGGCTAAAATTTTGCTATTTGGAGAAAATTTTTGCTTCAGGATGGAAAGTATCTGAAAAAATGCTTAAAGTAGCAAGAGTGTGGCTAGGAGTTTGCACAAAAGAAAGAATAGAACACTTGTAAAAAGCAAAATCCAAGTAGAAAGAAATACTCTGCATAGTCACATTAAAAGGGAGGTTAGTAAGGTCAAGGATAAGTTTTGTTTTGAGAACTGTGCTGCTGAGGAGTGCAAAGAATAACAAATAAGAAAAAATGTGCCTTTTTTCTGTTTCCTCCTGACTGAAACACAGCATTTTGTGGAAGGTCAGTCACTGGGAGCTGATGGGGGCTGATGGAGGCAGGTTCACAGCTCGGCTGTACAGATAATTCCAGTCCCATTCTGTATGAGCAGTGCAATGAGGCTGTCCCAGCTTTGTCTCCGGGTGCATTTCCATCACACCCAGCGCTGTCAGCTCTGCCCTGGGAGATCACATCAAGCACATTGTATTAGAGCAAGGAAATAGGGGCAGCAATAGCCCGGCCAGCAGGGCACTCAGGCAATCAGAGCAGCCCAGCCACCCTCAGCTGAGACTTATAAACTGCAAGAAGTGGGGAAATGTCATTTTTTTCCTTCCTAGGAAGAGCTTTTATCCGTCTCTGTGTGTGAGAAGCAGCAACGGGGGAAAGGAAGCACAGCCAGAGCTCTTCCACCCACCCAGGGCAGGATGGCCATGGATCCTCTGCTCTGAAACTCTCCCTGTCACCTCCCAAGGACACCTGCTGTGTCTGCAAAAGGTGCAGCTGTTGTCTCCACGCTGCAATAGGCTGGGGCCAAGGTGGGTAACAGGCGTAATAAAAGGAGGCGTAATTAAAAATTACTTCCAAGTGGTTTCTCCTTCTCCAAGAAGAGTGTGGAAGGGCTGGTTGGGGAATAAATATCATTGTGTAGATGATGGTGTGGAAAGTAAGCAAAGAGCAAGGTGGAGAATGAATTTGAGTTGTCTGGAATTGGGTGATCAGAAATAGTTGCACTATCAGAAATGAAACTGGAGAATCACAGACTGGTTTGGGTTGGAAGGGACCTTAAAGACCACCTTGTTCCAACCCCTTGCCATGGATGGGGAGGATAACAGGCACCTGCAAAACTCTGGACATCTCCTGATGCTGACTAAAAAGAGAGACAAGGGAAAAAAAAATCAAGAAATCGAAAGAAATGATCCTCATTGTGAAACTCAGACCAGTCTCAAAGTGCTTAACTCAGACTTCAAGTCCCTCAAGCCCTCTTGAGAGTGGGAGGAAGGTGCTTCCCATGTATTTTGGGAAGGGCAGGACCATGGGAGCTGTGTCTGTTTGCCAGGCCTGTAGTGAGAACCTTGCCTGACATTAAGCAGAGGCAATAACTTTGCGATGACCTAAATTCTTTTTAAAAAGAATTACTGATGTATATATTCAGGTCAATAGCACTTTCCCCAGGTTTCAATAATCGGATCAATTATCTGAATCCAATAAAATCTTATTAAAGAAATTCAGAATTATCTTTAGAATAGCTGGCCTTGTAGTCCCTGAGTAGGTTACAAAAACTGCCATGAAGAATTAGTGTGACCTACTTTCTGGGTGGTACAGATATCATTATCATATCAGAGGTGCAGGCTGATAAGGCTTCATGACTTCCATCTCTTATTGAAGAGAGTTTGGCAAAAAACTCACACAAAACTTTAATCTAGCTCTCCAAATTATTTCATATTCCTAAACTTCAGCTGAAATTTGAAAAGTCAAAGCACTGCACGTGAAGAAGCACCTATTGAACGAAGTGAATGAGGTAAAGCCAACAGGGTGATGAACGTCTAAAGCACCTGGGGTGGGGACAAATTGTTGCTGTTGCAGGTCACAAATGCTTGGTCAGCCCAGGCACAGCCAGGCTGACCCAGGGGCACTTTTGCACCTCCTTCCTCAACGTCAGTGAGGAGTTAAATCCCGAGACAGAGGAGGAATTACAAAAAGCTAATGTTTTATTACAAAAGCCGATGGAAAACCTTGCAGCCTTCTCTCTGCCAGGTGAGATGTTTGGTTATTTTATTGCTTCTGAGACAATCACTTTGTTATAATGTGGCTGGAAACTTCCTTGTGTTTTAAGCTGTTTTTTGATGGGGCAGCATGTGCAGATCTGGGCTGGGGAATGAGGCTGTGCTGGGCAGGATTGTCCCAAGAACTGCAAAAGCAAATCTTTGGTACCACTGAAGTAAGCCTGACCTCCACGCTGGTTGTGTCTGGAAGAAGTGTTTCCTTAAAAAATACCCTGGGTTATGTCAGGGCTGAAGTTTGGACCTGTGAAAGACAGCAGGGATTTATTTAACTGGGGTTGCAGTGGGCTCAGGGTGGACTCTGCACTGGTGTTTGTGGCATGGCACCCCTCCCTCAGGCAGAGGAACCAGTGAAGGAGGGGTAGGAGGTTCCTGGAGGTTCCAGCTGGTTTTACCTCAGCTCTGCCCCATCCTGCTGGAGGTGTGGAAGGTGCTGTGCTCCTGTGAGGAGCATCACCGTTCCCACCACAAGTGGTGAGGAGCTTCTCCGAGCTGTGCAAACGCAGAACCAGGTCACAGAAAGGGTTCCAAACACTGGTAACCCTCTTGTGACATTACCAGAGAGGTGATGCCAACACATGAGGCTGGATCTGCCTCAAGCCAACCAGTGGAGATGGCACCAGGAGCACTGCCAGGAGTGCTCACACCCTCCGGTGCCCCTCAGGCCGCTCTCCACCGCCCGGCAACGCCGGCCATCCCTCACCCACCCACCCACGGCCGAGCGCGGCAAAGGCAGGAGAGCAGCTGTGGGACCCCCACACCACCGGGCCGTGATCGTGGCCAGGACGGTTTTCCAGCAGTTAATTAGGAGGCTGAGGCTCTGGGAGCCTGTTGGAGAGCGCTGAGCAATCCCAGCTGCTCCGCGGGCCCCGCTGGCGTGGCAGAGCCAGGCCCTCCTCCCTCGCAGCCGCGGGCTTTGATCTCGCCAGTACCAAACCAGTTGGGCCCCAGTAGGGTGGTGGGAGCAGCGGGAGCCACTGGTGGCCTGTGGCTCAGGGCAGCCACCTTCTCTCCACACAGGCCCGCTGGCCCCCGCTCGGCGGCGGGACATCAAGGCAGGGCCGACCGACGAGCGCGTTAATTAGGAGGCTGAAATTATAATGTTGTGTTAAAGAACAAAGAGTCTCCAAAGGAAAAATATGTGCCGCATATCTGACAAAGATAAATTGGATTATTCAAAATATTCCTGATGAAATGTTACATTTTGCAACTAATTATCAATCTGTTTTATCTCCGGACCAGCTGGGCATTTTTGTGCATGCAAGACCTGCCTTACCAATGATCTTAAGATGTCACTGTAGCGTTTACATCTTTTATTTCAAGATTTAAATAACTAGGAAGTAGCTAATGTAATTCACTGCTGAGAAGAAAGGCTAGTTAGTTGAATGCTTTCCAAAGTGATCTTTTCCTAATGAACTTCTTTGGACTGTGAGTAATGAGGCTTTATTCAAATAATGTTTAAGAAAGGTTTTTATAATGCAATTTTTTAAAGAAAGAGCAACATTTAATACATTTAAAATATCTTTATTAATCCTATACTGCCTCATGTAGCATTAAAGCATTGTGAATATTTGGTTTTGTTCTTTCTGAATGTTCCTTTTGTGATGAACTGGTCGTAGTAGCAATGGAGCTATAGAAATTGGGCAATTATCTCGTAAATGTTCAGTGATATCTTACAAATTACAGTCTGACATGATTACAGAGTCATTTTGTTGTAAAAGCATTTGTTGTTTAAGTATATTTATATACCACAGTGGTCTGTATTTCCCCTGGTCCCTACTCAGACACTATTCCTACGTGCAAGCACTGAGCTTTGCTATCTCTGCTATAGCTCACTTTTGGGACAGCTGTGCTGAGATTAATCTGCTGGAGGTGTCATAAAAGTTTTGTTTTGAGAGTGATTTTGTGGAATAGGAGAAATACGTTATAGGTTCCTTACAACAGCAGTGCTTTGCAATAGTTTGGATTCTTTGCGAGGTTCTGAAGTTCTCCTGGAAGTGTTCTGGCAAATTTTGCTTTTATGGCACTGAACTGACAGGGTGGCCAAACCAAAATTAAGAAGTGAAGTATTTTAACATAACGTCTGCTTGGCCAATTTCTAGGAAGGGACAACAGCAAATGCATTTGAGCAAACTTCCCTATTTTTGATTAACGAATGAAGTGGCATCACTGAGTACGGGCTGATCTCATCCCCCGAAAGGTTGACTCCCACTGCTTACAGGACCTGACTGATACACCCCATGACTACACATTTCTGAAGGTAACTTTTTTTTACAGCAGAATTACACCTCAAAAAGGACTCCCCTCTAGATCTTGAATTCTTCTGCTTCTATCTCCCAATAGTTAAATTTTCAACACTATATCCAACCGATATTCAAAGTTTTCCCAGAGAACAGGAACTGAACGTGGAGACTTCAGCCTGTGTCACATGGAATAAAACCAAAGCAGTTTGCTCATCCCATCATTTATTCCTCCCCCTTCTACAGAGTGAATTTTGACCCACCTGATGATCATTTTAACTGTTCAGAGCAGGTTCTGCTTCATTGTAGAAAGGAATTCTTTCTGCCTTTTAAAAAGGCTCTTCTCAGAGCTGATCAGTGCATTCCCTGCTTTTTTTCCATGCTCTATCAAGGCCTGATCCTGCTAAGAGCAGGAGGTGCTTGGCTCACTGACCTTCTCCCAGAATTCCTGCCAGTTAGGAGCGGTCAGCACCCAGCAGGATTTGGCCTTTGCTTTGCACAAAAACCTCCCTCAGTTTGAATGTTTCATAATGTATGTTTAAACAGTCGCAGCTAGCAAAGAACTTTGATGAGGCAAAGGGGTAATTGGATTTTCTTGTTCTATAATTAAAAACGTATATATTACATCCACATTAATACCAAAAGAGTTCATCATGATCAGTGTTATTACAATGAATACCAAAGGATTTAACAGTGATTGGCCACTTAGTTTAAAGGGTACCTGAAATCATGAAATTGTTTGCTGGAGGGCTTTTGAAGGCCTGTTGGATCGCCTGCCACTCCATTTTTTTTTTTTACTCCTGGCCTGCAATATGAGGTTTACTTTTACAAAGTAGGAGCAACAGGGTGATCATTTTCCTTTATTATTCCCTTATTGACTTCCAGTTAATTTTAATCTTTGCATTAAGTGACCTCTATTAAGCTTGCCAGGTATCTGATTACTCCGCCAAGGTTGAGACCAGAAGGCGACCTATTGCACCACATCAATTGTCCTTCACAGAAGCCCTTACTGTTAATCAAGAGAGGAAGATTAAAGGAGATCAGAACTATCAGCCTGGAGTGAATTTTGCATTTGAATACACCTTTCTACCAGTGTGTGTGTATTGTCCTAGAAGAAAACAAATACGAGCTCTTAGGAGCAGCTTCTGCTCAAATCTTCACTGAGAGAAGTTCTCAAGGCAATGTGGTATCTGCAACCTTAGCTCAACCCTTGAACACTTTCATATGTTTGTAAAATTCTGAATTAGAAACATTTTAATATATCTGTAAAATCCTAAATAAGTTGTCTCATATTTGGTTTGGACAAACGCAATGTTTCTTTTTTTTTTTTTTCCCTACAATCCTAAAATGCTCACATTTAATTTTGTTCAGTTCTACATAGGTATAAATGAGCTTAATTAACTCTCATTCTTAGAATCACAGTATCGTTTAGGATGGAACAGACCTCCAAGATCATCAAGTCCAGCCATTAAACCTACTCATCTTAGGTTGTTGGATAGGTTAGCGTTGACTTTTCATCAGCACATGAATGTTCACACTTTGATGCAGCTCCTCAGGGGTTGTTGGTCCTTGTAGAACTCCTTTTGGAGAATTCAGAATTTAGGGTTTAGAATCCCTAAATTTGTATCAGTTTGTGCATGTTAATGTGGCAAATCTTAGTGACTACAATTAATTAAACCATAAATTTATTTGTGCAGGATAAATTTTGGTCAAATACTAATTTTCTTGTGTTTCTTACTCTTAATATGTTTTGGAACTTTGCTTGAAACTTTTAGAGACAAAAATTCTGAAATTATTGTTGAAAACTACAGTGTAGTTCTAGAAAAGATATAATAAATGTATGTAAAAATAAATGTCTTGATTGATCCCTGATTATAATTATGGTATTATACATTAGGTTTCTGTAGTTTAAAAATTTAATCTCTTCTCTTCAAACGATCTCATGTACATGATTTCACCTTTGATCATCTACAGAAGTAAAAAAAAATCCTTGAAATTTAAAAAGAGGGTAAGTTGGTGTTAAAATCAGAGTTTTAGTGAATTAAGTATTTGCAAGGTCAACTACTGCAGTCTAAAATATTCTGAACTAGTTCTGAATATATCAAATTAATAAATATATTCATAGAGGTAAAAAAAGTGAAAATTAACATCTTTCTAGCTAAGGAATCCAACAGGTGCTTTAAAAAGAGACCTGATCTTTTGGAAGATATTTTTCAAAACCTAAAAATCCTCTTTTCCCTTTTTCCCAGCATCCTCATCCTGCACAAAGCCTCCCAAGCTTGGACAGTTTGTTCAGCTTTCCAAGGAGCTTGTGGAGCTTAATTTCTGTGCAGGGGATCCCAAGAGCTTTTCTCTTTTATAATCAATTCTACCTGCACAAACTTTTTCTTAATATAAAAATGATCAGTTGGAACATGAGACTGTCATTTTATTGGGATTCAGGTCAATAATTGTATTTATTTTCTTGACAGAAAAGTCACCTCCAGCATTCAGTAATTTGATCATTGTGCTTAATTCATAACAAAATTGGACTAACCCAACTCAGAAATGCTTTTGTTCTATGGTTATTTCCTGTTTTTAAATTGTTTTATAATATAAAGGCTTCTATTTCCTCCAGTTAGACAGAAAAGTTGCCCAGCTCTTCAGCTCTCCAAGGGAAATTGGGAATGATTAAAAAAATTATGTGTTGATGCATCTTTATGACTTAAATCACAGAAAATGTATTTACAACTTTTTAGGCATCGAGCATCTGTTCTTCCTCTTCCAGCCTGTGCAAACAAGAGTGCTTTGGCTTCCCCTAAAATATCCCTTTTTTTAACAAGTCCAGCCGGCACACTGTGGTCAATGACAAGGCATCCTGGAGCCTGGCTTGTTCCAATCAACTTCTGCAGGAGCGGGATCGCCGAGGGATCGCGGGAGTCGGGAACAGCGTTTAGCACTTTGCTGACCTTGAGTCCACCTTTTCAAAACTCCTTCTGGAACCAAGATTTTTTTCCAGCCATTTTCAAGTGATTTCTTCTACTTTCTCCAGAGACTGAAACACTTGATTGACCCGTGATGTTCAGTGAAATTCTTGCACAGGAAAAGAAAAAAATGTTGGTAGTCCTATATATAAAAATACTCATGAACTTTTTTTTTTTTAATTCTTCAAAAAGTTTTCAATGTATCATCTGCCCAGAGTGTTTAACAACAGGTATTTGGGGTTTCTTTTCATTGTGAAGGAAGATTTAGAAGAAAACATGAAAAATAGATATTTAATTTTAAATGTATGGTTTTTACTTCTATTTTAGCCTTGTAGATAACACTTTCTCTCACTTGAGAGTTGCTAATAACCAGGAAATGATTACTGAGAACCTCTGAAATGACATCAAGTAAAAAATTAAAGGATGTGAGGAGACATTTTTTAAGAAATAAAAGCTTTTAGAGCTGAGATCATGATAAATTATTTCTCAGCATTCCTTAGAAAGAATAATGGAGCTGAAGTTTGTACTGTGTGTATTGTGTTACTTGATGAATCTCTGGCTCACAGTACCTACATGAAAACAGGACTCCCCAAAGACTTGTCAGGACTCTATGTTAACAAATTTCGCACAAGGAAAGAGGTTTTATTTTTTCTAACTCGCTCTTGCATCTTATATTATTTGCTTAAAATTGGTAGACTTTTTGTGGCATCAAAAAAAAGGTCTTTCAGCTTTAAGTTTGAATCAGTCCATGCTGAGTCAACTGAGTGGTAGAAACAAGTCATGATTGACCAGTTTTCTGTGTTAGAAAACCAAGGAAAAGGGGAAAAAAAAAGGTTTCTTTTTACTCAATTACTCAGAAGCATTTTTTAATATCTAAAGTTTAACCCTACTTAGATTTACCTATGAATTATTTTCCAAATGGCATCAGCAACAAATATAGGTGATAAATACACCAAATAAGAAATTCTGCAACAGTAAATGTTTTACTATTTGTATCATGGGTAACCACATTTGATCTCACCCTGCTAATTTGCTCTCTCAGTTCATTAGACAGAAAGTTTCTCTGTTGAAATGTACCAAATCAACATCCAAAAATGCAACTTAATTGCACTGAAGCACAATTTTCTGAAAATCTGCATCTTGAAAGCTTAAACTCTGTAAGTTTCCTCATATTTCTCTTTATAATAATCCTCTGGATGACAGTTAGGTTTTGCTTTGTTTTTGTGTAAAAAAGTGGGACCAAACACTGAACTAATGAAAGTTGAAGATGGACATTTGGAAGGTAGGTATGTATGGCTTCATTTATTTAAAAAATATTTTTGGGGCTCCATTTGTTTATTCTGGATAATTATCCTGGCTGGATGAATTATTTCTTCCTAGGGATCCATCCAAGCCCTGTGGGTTGCCATTGGCCTCTGGGCACTAGTGAATTCCAGTGTTAATTTTATTGAGCCTTGGGATTTCCTCCTCCTGGTCACTTTTCCCTGGAAATGAAGTGTGGAACATGTGGGGCCTCAGCTGCACCAGATCCCTCCCACAGCACATGGAATGGGGCATGGCATGGACAGCATCTATAATTTAATTGCACAGCCTGAGTGTTATTCTCTAATCCCCTTGCTCTGCTGTGTCAGAAAGCAGGACTTGATTGTCTGGCTGAGTTTCCATGTTCCAGAGGTGATACTGGGTCAGTTCTAAAAAAAAGATGAGAAGAAAAGGAAGCTGTACAGTTGCAGAACAGTTCTGTGCTACAGGCAAGTTCAGTGTGGTGGAGAGAAAGAGGAGTTTTATAGCTCAGGAGAAAATCCTATATCCATCCCAGCCCTGGAATAGGATTCAAGTTTAGGACCACGTGGTACAAAAAGTTGTGCAGCCTTTGGTTTGCTGTTTAATCTGGTTGCTCATCTATCAAATGAGGATATCGATTCTGATCTTTCACAATCTCCAGTGAGATTTTTAAGGGAATATATGAAGCACCTATAGATCAGTGAGCTCTGCAGAGATGTTTTAGAGTGCAAAGTGCTTTTAAATGGTGCAGCTGTCTGCTGGGCTGTGTTTAAGGCTTGGTTCACCTAACGCTGCTCCCTGTTTTGAGCAGAGGTGCTCGGGGGCTGGCCAGGCTGCCTTGCAACAGAGCTGGCAGGGCCTGCTGGAAAACAGAGCTGGAAAAGTCAATGCAGCTCTTGCTCAGGTTAAAGGGAAGACTGCATTGTTTTACCTTTAGTTGTAATTCTGAGGGCCACTCCAGTTCAATGCAGGCTGTATTAATGTGCATCACTTATCCATACACCGAGTCAGTCAATGACTGCATTGATCCAGGGCTGTGTTTTCTTTCAGAGGATGCTGCAATGAGGCAATAGAAATCATTAGGGCTTGTGATATTGAAATCCTCTTGGTGCTGGCAGACCTGGAGCTCACATTTCACATACTGTGGCAGCAGCACAAGAGCAGTCATGCCTGGAATTTCGAGTGGAAGTTTTTGTTTATATTTTTTTGTTGAGTGGATCTGCTCTGTTTTGTTTCTTTCTCTTGCACTCAGGTTACGGTGTGTACCTGGCAAGCTGGTCTAGGGCAAGGTGTCCCTGCCTAAGGCAAGGGGTGGGACTAGAAGGGCTTGAAGGTCCCTTCCAAACTAAACCATTCTGCCATTTGATGATTTTATGTACGGGATGTAATCTTTTCTTCGTGTGTTGAATGTGATTCTGGGAATGGCATGGCTTGGGTCAGAAGGGGCCTTAGAGATCACCTTGTTCCAACCCCTTCCATGGGCAGGGACATCTTCCACTAGACCAGGTTCCTGATAAAACCCTCTGAAGGTCTCAAACAGCTCTTCCAAACCTCAAAATTATTCAATATCCTCTTCTTGAGGTCTCTCACCCTTTCAGTTCTCATCACAAACATTTAAGAGCAAGACATGGTTTTTGAAACTAAGCTTTTTCCAAGCTTTTGCAAATGGTTGGATGTTTAATAGACTTCCAAAGTTGATATCCTGTTCATTAATAACAGTAACCTGGTCACCGCAAAAAAGTTTGAGTTCTTCTTCAGAGGGACAAGGCAGAGGCACAGGGAAGAATGCAATCCAAGCAAAACCAGCCTGTTACAAGTAGAAAACAAAAGGAAATGATGTGACCCTGGTAAACATAATACAGGGGAGTTTCAGCAATCTGCAACCTCATTATTGTGGAGTTCTTTAGGATATTCATAGAGGGAGAAGGGGAATAATGATCTACAGTTGGAGGCATGAATAAGACAACATTCAAAAAGCTGCAAGTTTAATTTGGGGAATACGGCTGAGGGAGAAATGGCAGCAGGGAAAACAAGAAGAAATTTGGAGAACATTCCCCCAGTCACCCAAGTAAACCCCCACTAAATACACCCAGCAACTTGTGCTCTTAAATCCGTATGCAGGAAGGGCAGTTGTCAACAGGTCGTTCCAATTTTCAAATGAGGTTTGTCCTTGCAGGTTTTCTTCACACCTCTCCTGATGGCTGCAGGATTAAGACTATAAAAAAAGCAGGTCATGGAAACAAATTGGAAAATGCCAACCCTCCCTCCAGCTTCACGCTTCCTTTTGAAATACTGCTTAAAAAAAAAAAATCTCACAAGGAGATGATTGGTGACTTGTGGGATGGAAGAATTGGAGTATGGATGCTTTAGGAAATGTGTCAGGCTTTTGGGAGGTTATGGAGCTGATTCAGCTAATCTGGATGTATTAGGGGAAATCTCCCTGGTCTACCCCACCTAAGCATGGCAAATATTCCTTTCATTTCCTGCAGCAGACCTGAAGACGTGTTATGAGGTGGCTTTTTCTGGATGATTCTGAGATAAACAGAAACTTCATAAGAAAAGCTTTTCTTCATGGTAACCCCACTGCAATTCTGATGACTTTTGGATAAATTTTTGATAACACTGGTAAGGAACAAAGTGTTACTGAAGGCAGAGGCGTTCAGGTGAAACCCTAACCCCAAATCTTGACTGTTTGTTACTATTAAAGACCTCTTGGCACTTTTCACAAGAGCAGAGGTGTGAGCCCTGGTGTCCTGGCCAAATTCCAGCTTGGGTAATTAAATTCTGCTCTCCTAAAATCCCCCCTGTAGTTTCAGCCGAGTCCAGGATTCCTCATTTCCTCCGCGAAAGTGCGGCACAGAATTGCTTTGTGCTGGTAAACAGCTGCCACAGCTCACCCCAGAGGAATTGCTGCAGCTCAGTCCTGAATCTCTCTCTGTCTCTCCTTCACACTCACATAGGGCACAGCACTGCCCCAGAGCACCCACGAGCATCCCTCCTCCCTGGCAGAGTGGAATGCAGGAGCTGTGCGAGGCACAACCAACCTGCCAAGCAACCCTGGACCCCATTCCCCTCTCTTAGTTTAATATTATTAAACCTTGCTCAACTTTAGGACTCTAGCCTAAAAACACCTGGCTATTTCTGAAGAGCTGGGGAGATAAAGTGTTGCTGGTGCTGCTCCCCTTGATTTCTGGATATTGGTCATACCTGGTAAATGGTTTCATTTTCTTTGCTGAGGAAGAAATCTTGAGTCCACTTCTACTGGGGCTTGTTAAGCTGTTGCCTTGGGGGCCAGTTGATCAGTTGTTAAGTAGTAAGCAGCTTTGGCAGGCAACAGGCGTAGGATCCCCTGCAGCTACTCCAGCCTGCCCATCCTATCATTCTTTAGAGAGGGAGCCAGGGTATTGTCTTAGAAGTGCAATAATGATAAAATACAGACAGAACCTCTTCCTACCACTTTGCATGCACAGGTATTTCAGTAAACTCCAACATCTGGAGGGACAAATATATAGATAAATATTTACTTGACAGCAGTGGTTGTAAAGTCCAGCTGAGGATTTTTTTACAGATTTTTTTTTTTGATGATAAGTCAGGGGCTCTGAGTGAAAAGGCTGAGAATTGGGGCAGCTGTACGGAGAGCTCCTCAGCTGTTTGTCCTGGCTGTTATCAGCTTCAGTTCCTCATTAAAAATTATAGGAAAATATGGCAGAAATCCTGGCCACAGAGAGCCAGGTTTGGTATAGGATAATTGTGCCACGCTTCTCTCTGGCAGCATGGAAATTCTTCAGTTTTAATTTTTCTGATTATTGCTATTACTTTATTCTTATTTACTGCCTAAATTGTTGTATCATATTTGGGTAAAAGATGTGACACTTTCTAAGCATTGAGACAAATAAAAAAAGCCAGCTTTGTCATTTCTCTATCTCAGAAACATTTCTGTGCTAGCAGAAATATTTATTTTCCAATCTTAGTGCACACTGAGAAATTTCATCCGTCTGATTTTTCCTTAGCTAAGTACACCGGGAATGATTCAAAGCAAGCTCGACAGATTCCTGCTTTTCACATGCCAGTAGGGTTTTTTAAAATGTATTTTATGCTGGGCTTATTTTGTTTGGTTTTTTGGTTGACTGAATTACCTATATTCCTTGAAATGGTGTTTAGTAATTCTCAGTGACTGCAGAGATGCCTACTGGGAAGTGGTCAACGGATCACAACAAACCCCACTGACTCCAGGCTCTCCTACTGCTTTAACTCAATTGCACTTTCTTATCCGAAGCCACATCTCTTAGGAAAATCCCAGAAATGCTGTTTGCCGTGAAGCATGGTTTTAATATTATCACAGCTATTTGAAAAGACAAAATATTAGAAAGACTATTTGGTGCTGAAGAAAGAAATAGTTTCAAGGGATGGATTTACCACAAACAAGACTCACATTTGCTGCTAATGTTTGCCCAAGAGTCTGTCTTCAGCTAAATCATCACCCCCTTGATGCTGGGTGTAACTTCTCTGGATATGAAAAGGGGTGGTCGTTCTTCATCCCAGTCTTGATCTCCTGCAGGCAGTAAATAATTTCAGGGGAAATTGTAGTTTGGGATCTATCTATCTATCTATCTATCTATCTATCTATCTCTCTGTCTGTCTATTTTTGGCCTGTATTGATAATGTATCATTACAATTCTAAGCTTGTTAAAAAAGTCAGATGGAAAGGTATTGGCCTGGTAATTAAAATATAGATGGATTTTAAGGTAAGCTGGATGCTAAAGTCCAAGTCCATGGAGCTGTTCCATAAGAAGACCACTGGCATCCTCAGGAAGGATTACGATCCAGTTACAGTTTTGCAGCAAGAGATGGGATAGAAGTGGCCATTTATTCTAAACATCTGACATTTGACATCCTCTGTCATGACATAAAATAAAAAAATTGTTGTTATCCGTATTATGCCAAAAGGAGACCGGGCAAAACTTTCAGAAGTGGCTGGTAACCACCAGAGTGCAGGTGCTGCACAGGCAGCATCAAGTCCAGAGGAATGATGGATTAAGCCCAGTTCATCCCACAGAGGAATGGACTGGGCTTTATTGACAGGCATCACCTCCAGCAGGATGGCAAACGCCCCAGGCTCCTGAGTCTCTGCATACTTGTGTGTATTTGCTGCTGGTTTCTCCAAAAATGACCTCTCCTGCCCCTCCTCTTCAGCCAGCCTCTCTACAAAAACACCTTTATCTGGTGGGTAGGGAGGGAGGGGCAGATAGAAAATGGAAATGCCTTAGTAAGTAGAGTCTCCAACGAAAATAGTTATTGGCTTTAGAGGCAAAGATCTTAATTTCTAAAATAGGATTCTTTGCAGTGCTTTGCCTTCCTCTGCAGTGACTTTCTCCTGAGCTGAGTGTTTGTTAGTGGAAACACCACAGCATTTTGCTCCTTGCCCCACAGGACACCTCCAGCAGATCTATCAATTCTCTGCAGCCAAAACATTCACATTTCCTATCTTAGGTCAGCACAGAATCTTAGAATGGTTTGGGCTGGAAAGGACCTTAAAGATCACCTCGTTCCAACCATGGGGGATGGAACTGTGTATCTTCTTTCTTTGTTTCCTTCTTCATCTGAGAAAAAACCTTCTCTTTTTCATATTTAACACAAAATCAAGCAAATAACATTCTCTGGTTCTGTGGCTTTATCCCCACTGATGGCAGGGATCACAGTCCAGAAAGCAGCATCCTCTGCAGGTTGGATCTTCAATACATCAAACGCCAACGTTGGCATTGTTTTGAGAGGGTTAACTAAGATTAATGAGAAAAGAAACATGAAGCCATGGAGGATCAACATTACAAATCAATGACTGAATAAATTTAATGTGTATTCCAGCTGTACTTTACCTGGCATGATCCTGATTCTTACGAGTGTATCTTTTATGCTTCTAAATAACCCAGTAGGACAGGAACACTGCTTCCACTTTAATAATGCTTTATTTAAGCTTTATACAGTAGTCAATGTATTGATTTAGGAGGAATTTGTAGAATAAAAAAAGAATCCTTAATAAGGTACAAATACACTCCTCCAGCCTTCTGCATTCCTCATCTGTAACATTTGTAAACTGTAACTCCAGTATTTTAATTCTGGAAAACAAAGTCATTAGAAAATAAACCTGGACTTTCTGGGACTTAGAACTTCAGTCTGGATGAAGTAACTTCCCTGAAAGGTGGACTCTTTAAATTCTATCACTTTATCTACAACTTTTGGAAGAAGATTAAAAGAGAATAAGTATTTCATTAATCTATACCTAATTAATGCTCAGAGCTGAGAAATGGCACCCGTGTCTTTGTGAATTCGTTGTTAAACTTCACAACGGGCTGAGCTGGCTTTGTTTCCTAAATCAAACCCCTGCTATCCTTAACCTGCTTCCCAAAATTGCCATTTGTGCCATGGACCTGCCGGAGCCACGGCCACGCCGCTAATTACACGTGTGGAGGCAGCGACAAAAAGAGACCTTTTCCACGAAAACGCTCGTGCCGGCCAGCCTCCTAATCAGATTCCAAGGAATTGAACTTGCAGAAAGTTTGTGCTAGCCTTGTGGATTTTCATTTCAGATGTTGTCAACTCAAGGGCATTTGGACCAATCAATATCTGTCTGTCTTCTCGCACAGAGAAAGTTGGCTATTAGAAAAGAGAGGCTTAGAGCAGGCTCAGCCAATACCATTAGCCCTTGCCTAAGGGCAGTTGTGGCCGTGTGCCGGGGTAGGCACCTGCCCCCTCCCCTCCCCCACCATTAAGAAGGCCACTGGGGATGTCATTTGGACATAGCGGGCAAAGAGCACTTCTTTATTCTTTCTCTTTTTTACACCCAGACTTCACCAAAAATCAATAAATCTGTTCTTTGCTTATTTTCAGAACTTTACTTCAATATAAGCAAGGACTTTCCTTCCAGCTACAAACTCCAGTAGCACCAAGTCAGGGATTTTTTTTTTTTGTGTGTGTGTGTATTTTTTTATTTTCCTTTCTCTGTTCCAATTTGAGAGATAATTGGAAATAATATCTACTGTTTCTTCTTTTCCCTGCTAAAGATTTTTTAGAAGAAAGACCTTGATCTGCTGACTCTTTTCATGATTCAGCACTTGATTTTTCTCTCCTGGCTCTCCTTTTATTTATAATGACTTTATGTAATCAGGGAGGGAAGTGATAAATTTCTTTGTTTTCCAATCAGCAAAGTTTTCACCAGATTGAATTAGGTTTTGCTATTTTCTGTGTCAAGGCACTATTAGTGACACTGCTCTTGATAATTCTTTAAATATGAACAATCACCCTTCAATTTTAGGCAGCATTTCTGTACATGAGGAACCAGGAATATATTCTGGGGAGGCATGAAGCCTATGCATGAATGCTGTGAGATTTTTTTAAAGACATATTTTTGAGTCTATTCTTTCTCTGAAATAACTAAAAAAAAAAAAAAAAAAAAAAAGGTATATTAAAGATTATTGAGCTCAGTGACCAAACCAAGTGGCAGTGGGCTTAAATATGGAGCCTTCAGAGAGGATGTTAAAAAACCTGCAAGACATGCTGGTAAATTGTCACTGGAAGGGTATTCATTGAGACAGAGGACAAAGGGAGAAGGTAAAAGCAGAAATTGAGTTCATTTGGATGAAGAGAAAAGAAGTGTAGAGATGGTCCACCAAAAAATAAACCAAATAAAAAACAACCAAACAACGGCAACAAAAAATCCAAGTGAAGCAAACTCATATGAAACAGTTTGGAAGGAAAAATTTAGGAATAAGTCTTGAAGACAGAAAATTTTTTGGTCAAAACTTGTGGTGGGAGCCAGTGGCAATAATTTTATTTAACAGGTGTTACCAGAGGTCTTCATGCTGAGCTTTAATAGATGCACAAACATTGTCCTTTTGGCTATGAGAAGTGAGAGTGGGCAAAGCTCCTGAAAACAGGAGTATCCCATCCTCTGCCAGACAGTCTGGTCACATAATGCACGTGACAACCAAATTCCATCCCTTCTACTATGACATTATATTTATCTCAAAAAATTAAGGAGCATTGTTTAGATAAGAAGACTCAGATTTACCACAAATAATTTAGTGAAGTGGGTTGAGACCCACTGCAGACCCAGCCTGAAACCATCACCTTGCTGAATTCTCATAAATATAGAATTGGGAACTTAGGGAATACCACAGGATGAAGATTCTTTTTAGTTGGGTCTGAACCACAGAAATGCAAAGAATTAAAATGAAAGAGGAACAAACCACATGAAGCCATGAGTGGAAAAAGGTTGGGTCATGTTCCACTGAGAAATTCAGCATTTTTTTGGCTATTTCACTCAAATAGCAACCAAAGAATGTTGTTATTAAATATTCTTCAAATGACTTGTGAGAGCTTTTTAAGGTTCAAAGATTTCCCTCATCCAGAGATGTCACAGATAGTTTTGTGATGGGCAACAGGCTGGAAGTTCAGCCAAGATCCTCTGGAGGTGAGTGATAAAATTTCTAGGCTGCTAAGCCCTGGCCAGTTGTGCTGTTTTGATTTTGAAAGGTTTAATTGACACTTTACCTGTCTTAAATCACCAGCAAGGTCCAACAGGGCAGTCAGGACCAGGAAGCCTTCTCCTTCTTCCAAGGGTGATCTGGAATGTGGATAAATTTCCATGAGGAATGGGAAGATCCTTGCAACTGGACTCCCCCAGAAGATGTCAGGATTCAAGGAGCAGAGTGAATGTTATCCAAGAGCAGGTCAATGAGGAAGTAGTAAAGGGGCATTTTCCTGAAGATTTCCACGTGGTTTGTAGCTATAAACAGACTTCATGAGAATACAGAATTATTTCTAATGTGTCTTTAAATTAACACAATTTTGGGCTTTTCCCTCTATTTTTTTTCCTTCTCTTTTTTCCTGTAAAATGCACAAAAGTCAAGTTTTTGGGTTCCTCTCCCAACCTGGCAGGACTCCTGCATTTCCAAGTGCTCCTACTTGCTGCTTCATTGAAAATAATCTTACTGTGCTAAACAACATCATGGGATCACTTATGGGATTTAGTGGTTTTTAAGGGGTGAAACTCAGGATGCTGCACAGTGAAAACCTTCAGTGCAAAGAAAATAAGGTGCATTTCTTATGCAACAGCTAAAACAGCTGCACTTCATTCAGTGAATGCATATGGAAAAAAATACACAGGCTAAATTTTATTTACTACTGGTGCTATAATGACTTGGTAGGATTTTTTGAGACTGATGGGTCTGGAGGTAGATTTTGCGGCTACTTAATCTCAAGAGATGGTAATATTTCTTCATTTAAGTGAGGAAATTTGTTATGCCACCGAGTGGTTATTCATTGTATGGATTATTGTTTGGAACTAGAGCAAGATCCTTTCTTTTTGATATTTAAATGGAAAGAAAAAATAAATAGCATGTCCTTTTCAAAACAAACAGTTCAAAATGACTGGTCAATACCAACTATTAAAAAAATCCCAGATAGGTTCCTTAGCTAGATTCCTACATCATTAAACTCTGAGGAACTTTGGTTGGGGAATTTTGAACTAATTCAATTTTGGAGTTAAGATCCACGAGCTGGGTAAATACGACAAGGTTCAAAGCATGGACCCACTGTCCTGCCAGTGCTGTGATGTGCATTTCCACCACATTCTTTCAAATCCCACACACTCATCTGTCCAAAGCTGTAGCATATGGAACAACAGGTATGAAATAAATTGTATAACACTTTAAAAAATTGTGAAGTCTCCTTAAGAAAAAAGTCATTACAGAACAGCTTTTGTTCTGTTATTCACATTATTTCTGATAATCATTTCACCAAATTATTTCAATTAGGTGCATAGAGATTTTTTAAAATATATTTATATAAATATCCTTGTGTACTATGGAACTTCCTGCTACTGAGTTAGGAATTTGATAATTACCTCTGTAATTAGAAAAGTAGAAGCATGTGAAAGTTAATCTCTAACCTTCTTAAGCTCAAATATATCCAAAACTAAAATAACAAAGAGTACAGAAGAGTTTTAGAGTATTAGAAAAGTTCATGAATGAAAATGGTTGTCTTCTGCTCTTACTTCATATCCCATGGCAACTGAGCATTTATGACTGAAGGAAATCTCAATAATTGTGTAAATTAGCAAGCCCAACTTATGAATTTAAGTAGTAGAAAATAAATGCCATGAATTTGCCACAGCCTGCTCACAGGTTCATTTTGTGAAGAAGCAGTTTGGCTTTGCCTAAACCAATTGGAATTCAAGCTACGGACGGAAACACTTTTCAGGACACAAATACTTTTCAGGACACACTTTAAAAATAATGCGGGTTATTTTTTCCCTTGGGATATTCAGAAATTTCAGCATTCACAAGGCACGAGAACGGGGACAGATGAAGCATTGGGGATGCAGACTCCCTCAGTCCGTTTTGCCAGACTGGTTCCCTTTTTAACCGTGGAGCAGCCAGGGGATGAACACATTTTCCTGCGGGTTCCCCAGTGTCAGCAGTGGAGCACATTAGTGTCACTTGTGGCTGCAGCATCCCTGGTGTGGGCGCCTGTCTAATGGACAGTGGTGGGAGCTGCAGACATCAAACCCCTGAGCTGGAGCCCATCAGGCAGCGAGCAGCGGATGTGTCAGCTCCGGCTTCTTTGCGGAAAATGTTTCTCCTCGTCTCCAGCCCCGTTGCTCCCACTGAGTGTGCATGCCAGCTTTAGTGCCTGCTCCACTTATTTCAGGTATTTTTGTGTCAACAGCCCGGTAACAGTCTAAAACTCTCTTTTTTTTTGCTGACAGTGGCAGGAAATATTCTTCTTTGACCAAACCCTGACTCGATTCCTTCTTGTTCAGGGAAAAACCAGTTGGAAAATCTCTGACTGGAACAAAGAATTGCACATCCAGCTTGCTTCACATGAACACTGCAAAAAAATTAGAGATGTGAAGATTTTTTAAATAATCTGACCCATCATCGGCCTCTAAGGAACAAGAGGAATCCATGTCTTAGAATTTTTAAAGACCTAATAAATAATTTTCCATAACTACAGCATTTTACTTTGGCAAAATGGAGCTAAGGTAATATTTAATTTGCTTATTTACAACATCAAGTAAAATATTCTATTTCTGATTTTTTTAATATATGTTGCTGTTTATTGTGACAAATATTTGAAATCTCATAGCTCAGTTCTCAACAGAGCTTCTTGGTGTGTTTCAGAGCCTCACACAGTTAAAATTATTCCATTAGGCTACTAAAGCATGGAATGTGCAACATGCCATCCACCTCAAGGCATTTCTCTGCTCATTTTTATCTTTTTGAATACCTGTAGCTTCCTTTCTGCACAAACATTTTACTGCGAGCGTTCTCTCGGATCTGCCAGTTAACTTCCCCTTGAAGCCCGGTGGCCTGCTCTGCTCTGGTGGTCAGTCATCTTGGCCCTCTCAGATCTCAGAAGGGGGTGGCAGCAACACACTGAATGAAATATCAAGCAAATTCCCATCAAATGGCAGCATGACTCCCCCAGGTAACAAGCAGACGTCAGGTGTAAAACCTTTCTGTCCCGCAACTCGTCCTTCTCTGCGCAGATGGCGTCAAGGCGTGTTTTCCAGCCTAATTCAGAGCAGTTCCGTGCCATCCCTGCCCAGATCCCTGTGTTGGGGTTCTTAATTAGCAATGCAGTGCTAGGTAGGTGATGGGAAAGGAGAGGGGAAGAAACAGCCGGCAGAGAAGAACTGTTTTATTGATGCCGGTAGTCTGGGCTAAAGCACAGCTCCTGCTGCATTTCTTCCAGCAGCGCGAGCTGAATCTTTTCCCTCATTTGATACAGTGACCTCTCAAGTGCATCATTGCCCTGAGGGCTGAGGGCAGTCCAGCAACTGTTAAACCCCTTGGGTTGATAATCTTCTCCCACATTTGCCCTTAACACCAGACATACCACCATTAGCTACAGCTCCACTGGTGCTCATTAGAGCCGATCAATATAGACTAACATAAAGAATGCTGCTGCGCCTTCTGTTATTTTTCAGTTACTGCAAATTTACAGACTTTTCACCTACAGTACGAGGCTTTGCTGCTGTGCTATGTAAAAAAGAGGATTTGAGACCTAAAAAAACCCCAGCCGTTTTTATTAGATGCCTAAATGTTATTTATCCTGCTGCTTAAAACACCTCGTTACTAGAGAGCGGATGGGAGATGTTCTGGACAAAATTCTCTTTGGATTAACTTGCCATAAAATCACAACTTTTATAAAAATCACAGCAGCTGGACTGGTAAACAAAACCAAGCTCATTTTAATATGAAACAGTGTTTGAGCCTGCAAAGCCTGTGCAAATGTTTTCATGAACTTGGGCTGGTGTTTTTAAGCCCACTGGCCACATCCATGCTCTGTGCAGGTGGACAGGGATTGTGTGGCCAGTTGAAGGTCCATATGTTGAAGGCATATATGTAGAGTGGTTCCAGCACTGCAGAGTACCACCAGCAGGTGTTGCCAAAGATCATAGCAAGAACAGCAACAATTAACAAATATATCATTCTTTTCCCACGTTTTAACCCAAAGAGTCTCTCACTGATCATGATAGGAAGCAAAAAACAAACTAAATCTAGTTAAATAAAGGGCATAAAGATCAACTAACATCTACTAGACATTTCACAGGGAATAATACACAAGTGTTCAATTCATTGGGACTTACAAATATTTTTAGTTTTTGTTTGTATTTGGCAAAAGGAAGATCAAAAATCTTCATTGGATTTGCCAAATTGCAGCGCCATGCAAATATAAAAGTTGGTATTTCTCCTGCTTTGTTTAGTCCTTTTGGTCAATAAAGCAAGGAAAATACATCATCTGACCAACTTCAGGAAAATATTAATAAGATGGAAAACAAAGATATTATTCAGTATAAAGACAAGTATCCCTTATTGTGGATAAACTCAGCCACCCCATCAAACAGGATGGTTAAATGGGTATAGGGAGCATTAAAAATACTGACAGGACTTTGAATTCCAGTGAATTAAGAATAATAAAGCCTTATCCATACCAAGTCTTTCTATATTCCTAGGACTTAAGGCCTTCTGTATCGTACTCAAAATGGTGCCTTAAAGAGATCAACACCAATTGCTGAATGAAAATTAATTCTGAGCTCTCTATTTGAGCTGAAAAAGCAGTAAATGCTAAATTTTACCTGTTTTCTTCAACAGCCTTCAACAGCTTAACTTTTGTCTTCGTTCTCCAGCATTCAAGGGATTAAATACTTCTGTTGAATGATTTATTTAGTTGGGACCTTTCTGAAGAGCTGGAAGGGTACGAGGATTTCACTTGTGGAATGCGGGATTTCTCAAAGTCCATTAAAGCACCTTTAGTCGGAGAACGACACAACTTCTCCAGATGCCTCCTTTGCTTTAGTGGGCCTATTTGCATCTTAGGTATTACTTAGTTTGAGTAATGTGGTAGGACTGAGCCCTTGATGAGAGGCTGATTAATGAAATCCGTTCTGCTGGCTGAACATAATGGAAAATGTGATTCTGTTGGCTTCTAGGGGCTGAAATTCATCTCCATGCAAACGACACCCATTTTATGGATGTCATAAGCCTCCAACTATCCTTCTGCTTAGATG
This sequence comes from Anomalospiza imberbis, assembly GCF_031753505.1. Classification (NCBI taxonomy): domain Eukaryota; kingdom Metazoa; phylum Chordata; class Aves; order Passeriformes; family Viduidae; genus Anomalospiza; species Anomalospiza imberbis. The sequence goes on from NC_089688.1 coordinate 33,762,676, forward strand.
GGGATTTCATCTGGTGAATGGGAGGGTGGTTGTTACATCCATTAACGTTGCTAAAATGTACCCAGTAAACCCATGCCTTATGACTTTGCCTCAAGTTGGAGTCTTCCCTTCAGGAAGAACTTGGATAAACTTGAGGAAAAATAATCAGCGAATGAAACCCAAAAAAGAACCCACAAGCTTTTTGTAACAGCACAATATTTAGAAAAAACCCACCCAAATAACTTGATTTTTAAGCTTTTAGTGAAAGAAAAGTGGCAAAATCTCTTGGTGTATAACTTGATCAGTTAAATCATGGCAGGTAAACTCTAATTTGCATCTTTCTCACTCAGCTTGCTGCTGTCAGTGCTCTTAATTCATACTCTGCTAAATTAACGGCTGTAGGATCCCAGTTCTCCTGTTTATTTCCCTGTAAATCTTGTCCTTCAACTTCTGGTCAATTGGCTTTGAGTTTCTTACTTCTCCCATGATGAGGACAGAAAAGAGCCATATTTTCCAAAGCTTTTTTGCAAATTCCCTCCAACTTTTCCAGGCGTGGGATCCAGGGGGGAGCAGATATTTCAGCACTGGGTTCACAAATCTGGCTGACAGCAGCAATAATTCCTCGCCACACCTCTGGATAATCCATTATTTTCAATAATACCACAACAAGGAACCAGGAGCCACTGTCCAATTGAGAGTAATGTATTGTATGTTTGGATCAACAGGGAAAGGATTTTAGGAATTTTCTCTTGTCAGAGCTGGATATATATTCCAAACCTTAATTATTGACCAAATTGGCACTTCAAGAAACAATGTCTTTGGTTGTAAATTAGCTGGTTTTAATGGTCTGCAGCAAGGCTTTCAATATCCTCTTTAGTGCCAAGTTTGAATGATGGAACTCACTATATGTGCTGACACTTTTTATTCTTAAACACCTAACGTGCAATCTGTTCCCAGGAGTTTTAAAGGGTAAGATAAAATGTCAAAATTGTTCAAAAGTATCATGTATATTTTTTACTCAGAAAGTTACATACTCAAAACTCTAATCAGTCCACCTGGATTTATGAAATCCCTTGTTATTGTAGCGGTGTGAAAACTGGACTAGAGATAAAGAAAATGGTATTTTTATAGACTGGTCCTTGGAGAAGGGGCTGCTCCTCTGTTGTCAATGTAGGCCAAAGTGCCAGTGGGAAGTGCAGTACATGACCTTAGTCAATTAGCAGGGTCTCCTTAATCTCTTGGGATTACTTTGATCTGCAATATCAAGTCTAACACCTTAATGAAATTTTACAGATAGTCACAGAAGACATCCATGTAGTGAAAAAACAATTTCATTTTATACCTAAACTCCTAACACATGCTTAATAATTCCCCAGAAGGGAAATAATAACTATAACCATATTCAACATAAATTTCTCTTTTTTTTTTTTTTCACGCTGTGTTTATGGCTGAGAAAAACAAGTTTATAATAGACAGGACTTTGCTTGTGAAAACAGGGAACAGATCAAGCTGCTGATTCACATTTTTCTTGTGGAAAACTTGTTCTTTGTTGCTGTTACATTTTAAATCTCCTGAAATAAGGGTGCTGTGCTAAATCTTAATTATTTTTTTTTTGTGTGTGAATACATTTCTTATTCACAGATATATGAGATTTCAGATATATTCAGATATATCTGAAATATTTATATCAGATAAATTTCAATATGAAATTTCCATAGCATAGCACTCTCCTGATTTGTGTATTCAACCCTACATATTTTAAAATTTGCGCTCATTCAAATCTTGTCACAGGTCTGAACAATTTTGGTGGAATTAACTGGACAACCTGGCCCAATTTTAATTATTAAGTATAATATTTCTTGTATAAAATATTATATAATTATTAAGTAACCACGTGACGGTGTGTTGATTTTGTTTATTTTCGTCTTCTCTGCTTGCTGAGACCATTTCACCTGCAGGTCTTGCAAAACCCAGCTTGAAGATATACAGAAATGCTGTGGTGGGAATTTTATTTTCTGGGAAAAAGCTCCAGGATTCCCTTCCCAGAGGTGAAAATGGTGCATGATTCACACTGTCTGGAGAAGAGGGGAGGGAGCAAAGGATGGGGCTTAATTAGGACACAGTTTTATTAACTGAATTTATCCCGGAATTATGCAGTGATAACTCATTGGGGTCACTTCTTTCCTTCCTGGTGGTTTGTGCCACCACCAATCCCACCCTTCTGGGCGACCCTTGGGGGTGGGTGGAGAATGCCAAGGTTTGACCCTCTCCTCTCTGCTGCTTCTTGCCTTCTCCAGCCCTGAAGACCCAGCAAGTTCCTCTCTGCAGTCTTCAGTGCATCCTGCAGCATCTGGGGAGAAGGTCCTGCCTCCAGCCTCATCTCCAGCTTCCTTGCAAAATCCCAGTCTTCAGCTAGGAATTACATGATCATTTTGGATACCTGGTGGTGAAAAAGCAGAGGAGAAACCTCTCCAGCTGCTTTGGGACAGCTTGTCTGTGATTTTGGGAGGTACCCAGGGGTGCTGTGGGACAGTGGGGTGGTGGTGGCAGCTCTTCTCTGCCCCTTGCAGTGCCAATCCACACAGGAAAGGTCGTGGGCAGAAGAAGGAGGCTTTCTACACTCCCTGTAGACATGCAGGAACCCATTGGAGCTGGTTGGATGCTTCCTAGGAGGAAAACAAAGTGGATGTGGTCATTCCTGCTGTAACCACCGCTTGAAACTTGCAGCATTTCATTCTCTGCTGTTGGTGCTCCCAGGGCAATCCCTCTGTTTATCCAAGGCATTTCACCAAGATCACTTTTTGCCTTGGGATCTGACCTCTGGTCCTGAGGCAAAACACAAGCTGGATTTAAAGTGGGATTTTGCCAGAGTGAGGGCTCCAGGTTTCACTATGGCAGCTCAAGAATTCACATAATCATAGAATAATTATGGGATCTTAGACTGCTTTGGGTTGGGAGGGACATGAAAGCTCACATGTCATGGGCAGGGAGCTTTCCACTAGACCAGGTCTCTCCAAGTCCCATCCCACCTGGCCTTGGACACACTGCGTTTCTGATGCTCCAAATGGAGAACTTACCAATCCACAATTAGATTTGATTCGGAGAACCAGAGATGTTCAAGAGGGCTCTCATAAATTGCTTTTTGCAGTCAAATTAAGGTTTATTGCTGGGTGTCTCGTGGCTTGCACCAGCTCTGCTTTGCAGTTTTATCCCTTGTTTTGCCCCTTGTCATTCTACTTCCAAATAGCAAAACGAAATCAGCTCTCCCTGTAGGTCCCACGAGTGAGATTTCAGAGTGCAGAATTCAAAGGACAATCCCCACAACGTTTTCTGGGTTTTAATGCATTCAGTAAGTGTAAAAACCTCTTAAAATGGAGCAGGGTTGTAAAACGTGACTCTGTACCGGTTGCCCCAGTTAAAACATGACGGATACTCGCGGCCATTTCGCTGTGCTCTCCTCTGGAATCTGCTCCCCACAACCATAAAACGCTTTCCACAAGGCAGAGCAGGCACCAGCTTTGTCTTCACACACATCTGTTGCATTTTTAAAGGTAAAAATAAAGTCTGAATTTTTAAAATCTCAATTTTAATAATGCAGGAAAAAGTGGAGCAGCTCTGCTTTATTTCCATCCAGGTCTCATCTTGCATCTCTTTCACCACTGCCAAATATTCCCAAAGTAGTTTCTATCCCCTCTGTCATTTCAACTGCAGTGATGAGCTCCTGGAGACCAAGGTGAGCAGTTCCAAATCCTGCTATCCATCTCAGAATCCTGCTTTGGGTTGGAAGAGACCATAAAATACATCCAATTCCTCCCCTGCCATGGGCAGGGCCACCTTCCACTGTCCCAGGCTGCTCCAAGCCCCAGTGTCCAGCCTGGCCTTGGACACTTCCAGGGATGGGGCATATCTTTTCTGGCCTTCATTTTTCACAGATATCCCTGTCAAGGAAACCTCTAAGAGGAATTCTCATCAAAATATGAATTTGAAACTGGTATGTGAAAAAGCAAATAGTGATTATCTCACTAATAATTTTATTTTTAGCTAATTTTAGCAATTAAAATAATTGAAAATTTAAATTGTTTTGACCAGTCTATTTTTTTTTATCAAGGGATTAATAAATCTATCTTATTAATATTATTTACCTTGTATTTCTATGCTTCAAATTAGTCTTTAACCATGTGTGAGGTTTCACCAACATAAAGACTGAGGATGTTCTTCCTCAGGATTTTTACTTTTGAGCAAGGAATGAAGCAAAAGGGTGGGAGAGCAAGGAAACAACACCATGCCTGTTCTACCAGCAGAGAATTGAGTGATTTAAAGATGAATTTAGGTAAAAATATAAAATTATCCTGATTTTTGAACCCCTGTTCACTATTTTAAGCCTAAGATCACACTTCAGAAGTGATTTTGCTGATACAGATAAATAAAAATATGGTTATCCCCCTGCCCAGAGAGCTGCTGGAGCTTCATTTCCTCTTCTAGGGTACATGATGAGACCCAGATGGGAGAAGGCAAGACTCTCCTTAATGGCAGCTGATGCTTTCCTGGACGGAGCCAAATCGGAGCAGACAGCAAAGATCCTTATCTTAGCATGGGAAGCCTGACAGCAGAATATTTCTCTTGATTTCAGGATTATTTTGTTATGGACTCCAAAACCACACTCCAAAAATAACTCTGATTCATGTGTTTGCTGATGCCTGTGTGCTCCCCCATCCTCCTTGCACAGGTAAGTCCCAAATGCATTTTTAATTTAAAATTGTCTCATATAACAATAAGAAAGCTTTCGAATCTAAATATGTGTCATCGCTGCATACAGGATTAAAAAAAAAAATCTATATTCATTGTGGAGGGGGAAAAAAAAGGAAAATATTACAAAAGACCAAAAGCTCTAGGGTTCAAGCTAATTTTTCATCTTTTCCATGGGGAAAAACACTGGTAAATGTTAAGAAACACCCTTCAAGAACCTTTAATTTGTTTTTCACTCTCCGAGATATAGATTTTCTCCTTCCCATTTAAGTAAAAAAAAAATTCCTGTGGGTTTTTAAAGTCATTTGAGAAAATATATATATATATTTGTATATTATTCCATGCTTTCTAGCATAGCTTTGATTATGCTGTCAGAGCAGACTAAGCAGAATTTGAGTTGTAGCCAGGTCCACTCATTTTTTTATCTGCTGAGGAGGATTTTCCTGTAGATCACACAAATCACTCCTCACTCCAAAATCTTGTTTTCGTTGGTCAGTGGCAAATGGATCAGGATCGCCCAGCATGGATCAGGATGTTGCCATAAATATCCAATATTTTGAAGTTATTGGCAATAAGATTAGGTAATTTTATTTTTATTTTATGCTATCATGTTGCACTTCAATTGGTTTTGCTGCTGTTGAGTTCAAGCAGATACGAATGGATCCAGCCATGCAAAATGCAGGAAAAAACATTGGAATTGGAGCTTTATCTTGTGTTTTTGTGTGGTCCTATATTAATAAAGGTCTGAATATGCTTTTACAGGCACACAATTGTCTATAAAAAACATATAAATGTGGCTGTGATTGTATGTGTGTGCATAAACTCCCTGTAATGAGGGATTCTATTAATGATACCAAGGATTTAAGCAAATTTATAATACTTTGCCTTTACTAAACTGATCATTTCAAAGTCATTAATTAAATTTATTAATATAAATTAATCAAGTGTATCTTCAGAAAGGTAGAAGTCTTGGCCTCCACATTAATGAGTTCCACTTGGATATCTGGAAGTTGGCTAGGCTTTGTTCTCCTGGACATACCCATGCAAATATTTGCAGGCATGTGAGAAAATCATCTTTACATTTATTATTCTTATCAGTCCATGGTTATATCTGGAAAATCATGCCCTAAATGCTGGGCTGTTGAGTGGTAATTGCCCTGGGTGACAGTGGCCTGTCCCGTGGTCACTTCCAAGAGTAATGCGAGGCATAAAGAGGATTTAAGCAGGACAAAAAGTTTGTGTGGACATCCTGTTCCATTGCTGGTGCGGGCCAGAGCGAGCTAGGAAGGCAAGATACAAATTTGCAGTAGATAATCTTCCAGCAGGAGTATTCATATCCACGGCTCTGGATACCTCACCCTGTCAAGAGCAACTGAAAACACTCAAGGATATACAGTGCAGCAGTTGTTGCAAAAGTTCACTCATGGTATTTCCAAACCATGCTCTAAACCCTGAGCATGAAATGACAAAGCCAGGCCTGGATATTTTTCCATTCATTTTCTTCGATGCAATTTTTAGATAGTTGGGGTTTCAGTTGGAAGAGCCATTTTTATAAATCCTCATTATAACTTTTATAAAGACTTTTTTGGAAAGGTTTTAAAATTACAAGGAAAAAACCCTCAACCAAGAACTTTGTCTTCATGCCTGAAATGATGCCATCAGTGAAGTCAGTGGTAAAACTAGGGATGTCAAGAGTTGTAGGATTTGACCTCTGGGCTTTGGAGCTGAGTTGGCAAGAAAGAATAAATAAATCCTGCAAAATGATATATGAACTTTACAATCTGTGCCTCACGTCTTAGGCAGGCTATACAATAAAATATCCTAAAAATCTAGTCCTAGCTTTTTCTATTGAGCTAATTTGTAGTCAAGACAGCTTAGTTCATGTTCTTGAACATGCTGAATAAGCTGAGAGGTAAAAAATTATCAGCAGTGTGTATTTTAAGGACTTGGACCAAACCCTTTCAATGTCAAACTGCACTGGATCAAACCCAAACATGCTCAGCAATTAAACCCCAGGTTTCTTCAAAATTTGGCCTTATTTTGCTTTTTGCATGAGGTTTGAGTAATACTGAATTTGTACCTTTCAGAATGCATAATTGGTTTTACTATCAAAAATAACCTGTAAAAATTTTTTTCATCCTCTCTATACCTGCAGTAAAATTAACAAGTTTTGTTTGATAAAAATAGAAAAAGAATAGAAATAGAAATAGAATAGAAATAATAAAAAATAGAAAAAGAAAAAATTGAGGCTAAATCGGCTTAGTTGAAAAAATTCAGCGAGTGACAAGGGGTGATAATGCTCCAAACCATTGCAAACCACCCCTGCATCCTCCCAGTCTTGTTAAAATCGATCCTCTCCATCCAAGGCAGTTTGTGGAAACCCTTTTCCCAAGCTGTCGTTTCATCTGCTTGTTTATCCCGAGCTTCCCTGGGTGTGAGTGTTCTGTGGAAGGCTGGCTCCCAGAGCTCTTCCCACATTTAGCTCCCTGCTGGCAGGTTTTAGAAACTCTCCTGTCCTCAAATTTTGTGTATTCTGGTCAGAGGAGCTGTCTGCTAACGGGGCAGCGAGGGACCAAACCCAGGCACGCCTGGAGGGCTCGTTTTGCCATCGTTGAATTCCAGGAGCAATCCCAAGGAAGTCACCATGTGGTTCATCTGCTCTGCTCCTCCTTCATGTTCTCAACAGCAAAACACGGGGGAAGGTTTGGATCCAGCTTGGAAAAAGTAATTGGTAGTGAGAAAAGAAAAATGCTGATGTTGGGTTAACCCCCAAATTACTGCAGAGGGAAAAGTGCCAAAAGCTGCATCCCCTGGATCTTGGAAATGGAAGTGCTGGAGGGCCCTTATCCAAGAATCCTGGAATGGGCTGGGTTGGAAGCTTCTGAGGCAGAACAAACACTGGGTCTGCACCAGAGACTGAGGTGAAGGGGAGGGAATTGCTGCCTTCAGGGAAACAGGAGCAGCCTTTAAATGTCCTACAGTTCTCTGCACTGCAAAACACAGCAGGTGATGGAATCATGGAATGCTTTGGGTTGATTTGGGATTTTAAAGCTCATCCAGTGCCACCCCAGCCATGGCAGGGACACCTCCCACTGTCCCAGGTGCTCCCAGCCCCAGTGTCCAGCCTGGCCTTGGGCACTGCCAGGGATCCAGGGGCAGCCACAGCTGCTCTGGGCACCCTGTGCCAGGGCCTGCCCACCCTGCCAGGGAACAATTCCCAGTTCCCAATATCCCATCTAACCCTGACCCCTGGCAGTGGGAGCCATTCCCTGTGTCCTGTCACTCCATCCCTTGGTTGATAACAAACTTTTTATCCTGGGAAGATTTCCCTCATAACTAATTTTTGATAGCTGCTGTAATTCCAACAGGCACTGAGCCAGCAAAACCCTTAATATTTGGTGCTCACAGGGTCAGACCTGATGATCATTCTTGGCCTTAAAACCTGTGGACTATCCTCTCCTGCTGGAAAATCCTGGTTTGCAGCACTATTTCTTCATGCCAGGAAGGTTCTTCCTTCAGCAGCTCTCGTGTCCCATCTGGGCAGCTCCATCCCAAATCCTTCAAGTGCACCTTGGAAAGCTGAGCCAGAGCTGAAATGTGGGGATGAAAAGGAAGATTTTTGGCAGGCAGCCTCCCCACATGAAAGGATTTGGGATGGCTCTGGAGGCACGTTGGGAGGTGAGTGCTGCAAGGCCAGGGGCTGTGCCAGGCCCAGCATTCCCCCAGTGCCTGCCCAGTTTAAACCCACCCAGCTGACACATCCCAGCCTGGCCGTGTGACAACCAGAGAAGATTTCCTGCCATTCACCTTTTTTTATTCAGTTGGCCACTACTTTTTTTGTCCCCAGAAGCAAAACTGGCCTCCAGACAAATCTGTGGCGGGGTACCAAAGCCAGGAACATTAAAAGGAGCAAAAGGAAAGCCAAATTGCTTGTGGAAATCAAGATTGCTTGCATTTTCTTTTGCCATGGGAAGGCAGAGCTCTCTGTGCTGCGAGTGATTCTTGGTTTAAGGACAAACAATGCAAAGGTTACCAGAACTAGGGGCTGTGGACAGAAATTTTTATTTTATTATTATATTTTTAATCGGCTCCAGTTGTAAAAGTGCATCCCTGGAAGGTGGAGAAAGGCTTCCAAAGTTCACTGACTTCCCAACCCTGACAGGGATTCTCCTGATAATGGCACAGCAGGTCCACAGTGGCAAAGCCTAATTGACAAAGATCAAAATCTAATTTGGATAACACCAGGAGCCGAGGGGGTCATGCTCCAAATAGTGCTTGAGCCACAACCAGCCGTGTTTGTCATTTCACAGGGAAAATGCAAAGAAGATCATTCCAGGTCCCCAAATGAGGGAGATGCCAATAATATTGAAAAGCAGACGCAGGAAGAAGCCTTGCTCCTGAGGGTGCAATTACCGGGGCTGTGATGTGAAATGATAAAAAAATATTAAGTAGATTTTAATGTCGTAACAAAGGGTGGCCCTGCACTGGGCATAGGGATAGGGGAGGAAGATCCTTGGGGCACCCAGATGAAAAATAATACAAGTGTAGCTATTAGCAGAGCACTTCATGCCAGTGAAATTCCTCTTTGGGAGGAATATTTCCTTACCTGGAATTTAGGTCACTTTTCCTCGGAAGAAGCAGTTGTTATTATTAATTCCTTGAAAGGAATTAGACTAACCTGGTCTGTGGCTTGAAATTTAACAAATAAAAACGAACAACAAAACCAAAACCATCTGCTGAGAGGGTTTTGTAGGATTTTACTGTGTTTTCTGGGGTCTGGGGTATTTCAGTGGCTGTGCTGTGTGCTCTGGATCCCAACTCTGATAAACCAGGTTAAGATAACTGAGGAAAGGAAATCCTGATATTCACAGAGAATTCCTGAGTATTTCCACTCCAAAAATTAAAAATCTAACACAAAATCCTATAGGATTCCTTTTTATCTTCAGTGTAGTTTACTGGCAAAAAAAGAGAAATTTTAGGTAAATTTTTACCCTCCTCATAATTTCTAATGAGTAAATGCAATATTTGACTTGCCCATTTACTCCCTTGCAGCTTCTGTGGGATTTTACTCACTCCTCACTTTTGACTGTGAGTTGTATTTCATTTTCCCATTTAAAATTTGCAAATTACAGCAGAAGAGAAATAATTTCAAGACCTTCCTCTGCATTGGGACTGAATTCATGTAGGTGCAAGTGAGCCAAGGAACTGCTGGCCTTTGGGACTGTGATAGTTGTTGGAAAATGTACAGTAAAAAGTTTTATAAAAGCAATTTTAATGAAAAAAAAAAAAAAAGGAAAATTATTCCATAATGGACAGTGAAAAGGAGGGTGCTTGGAGGAAAACCGGGGCTGAGCTGAGAGGCAGCTTGGGGTTGGGGTGGTGATCTGTTTGTGTTCCATTTCAAGTTTATTTAATGTGATTTATGAAAGTGGTTTAAGTGACTTAGGAGCATGAGCTCCATTGACTCAGCTTTTCAAACACAGAGAGGAGCTCAAAGCCCAAATCTCCGTGCTTTGTCCTCCTGAGCAGCTCAGGTGCTTCAGAAAACACAACCTCATTTCCCCCATTATAGGAAAAAGAAATACTAATCCTATAAATGACAGCCAAGAGGTTCCTGCACCCACTCTGGCAGCACAGAACTATTTAGAGGAGGGCTGAAAGGGCTGCAGTGAGCTGATTCCTGCCTCTGGCTGGCACTGCCACTTTTGGTGCCACTTCATCACCACAGCTGCTTGGCAAAGCTCCTGTAAAGGCTCCAACACCGCTCCAGAGAAGCCTTTGGAGAGCAAAAATTGCTCAGCACATGGGTTTGGCACGTTCAGCAGCCCAGGTCCAGCACAGAGGGAGCAGAAAATGCTCCTCACACTGCCTGGTCCTGGGCAGGGGTTACAGCTGCTGCCAGGCACTGATGGAAAAATGGCAACGCAGCTGCCTGGGCACCAACCCATGCCAGGGATGGCTCTACCTCGTGCTGGCATAAAAAAACAAGGAAAAGCAGAGTTTTTGCTCTGTCTTTTCATCCTCTCTGCATTTTTTTCTCGCTGGTTTCTCACTGGAGGGTGATGGCACAGGTTAGTGAGAGGTGGGAGGTGGATTCTCAGTGTGATCTACAGCTTGTCGTGCTTGTCAGGGCACTGGTGAGACATAAAGATCCTTTTCATGACAAAAAAATTGAATGATTTTTTATATCCTCAGAGGTGAAATCAAACCAATCCCATTAATTTCAATTAAAATGTTACCTGTCTCCAGCTATCTCCTTTTTTTGCTCACCCTCAAAGACTGTTTAGGGATGGGAAAAATGAAATATTAATGCATTCTATAAATAATATGTGTGAGGTCCACGGGGACACAGAACCCCCACATCATTAGTTAAATTGATCTTCCTCTTAGATTTTGCAGGAAATCCGGGGGTTTTGTGGCTTAGTTTTCAGGAAAAGTGGTCAAACCTGGGTCCAGGCTGCAGCAAAAATTAAGGTTTTTGCTGCTGCTCCTTTTTTCTGGATGTTTTAGACATTGAGCAATGTCACAAGTTTCAGGAGAGGTGCCACTAACCTGTCCTCATGCAATGAATTCTGCTATGGAATTTCCAGGAGTAAGGAAAATGAGGATTGTGACTTTTAAGAAAAAATAATTGTCAAAACATAATTTGTTTCCTCTGCAGATAATTCCCTGCACACCGTGGTTATAAGGAGCTCCCTGTAATTCACAGAACCACGGAATGGTTTGGGTTGGAGAGACCTTAAGATCATCCAGTTCCAATCCCCCTGCTGAGCGGTTTGCTCTCCAAAGGCAATTTTTTGTGGAATTCTTGCAGACATTTTAAACACCTGTGACCATCACATGGTGAGAGCAGCTTCGAACAGAGCAGGAGCTTCACCTGCTACAGCTCCCTCTTGAAAATAAAGCACAGTGTGGTTCCTTCCTCTTTCCCTGGAATGCAGCAGAGGAGCTTTTTCCTTTTATTTTTATTTTCGTGTGCGTGTAATAACACAAAGTCACTGCATGAGCAAGCAGCAATGTTTATTAATAGAGATCTCCAATTTTGGAGTCTTTGGTAAATTGAGAACACACTGAGAAAGAATCTTATCGCTCGAATCATAGGAAATCCATTTCCAAGTTGTCTGTTTTTCATCAAATTAAAATTAGTTTCATGGGAATATGAGGAGGTTTTTATAATTAGATAATGGAAATCTGCCTAGGTTATCTTCCACTTATTTGGATGGAACATAAATAACAGGAATGTCACGTCATGCCAGTGTTTACTCATCTAACTCAGCACAAATCCCGGGTCAAGCAAAAAAGATTTGGAAACATTTCAGTGCTTGTTGCTTAGAGACCATTTTTAACCACGGGAAGGATTTCACTGGAATCCACGGCTGCAGAGTGGAAAATCTGAAGATCGCCGATTTTTGGAAGGGACCTCAAGGACCATCTGGTTCCAACTCTCCAGCCACGAGCAGGGGCATCTTCCACCAGACCAGGTTGCTCCAAGCCCTCAGGTGAAACATTCCCAAGAGTTATCCATCAATGTTCCCATTCCCCATCCCATGGAGAGGTGGGATGGGGGATTATTTGGACATATTTCTCATTTTCAACCAAACCTAGTCAGTAATCAGTACATTTTACTTTTGAATTTTTAAAAAAAATTTAACAATTTTAATCATCTCTGCTTTCTCACCTCTCCATTCCTGTGCTGAATATTGAATTCACATGGTTTAGGTAAAAATTCCTGAGGTTTGGAGCCAATTCCAATGGGGTTTTGGCAACAACTGGTGCTGTTGACCCTCTCATTGCAGGATATGGTGTAATGAAGACAACATATGACATCACATCCCTTCCAGACAACTGTGATGTCAAATCCCAATTATCCTGACTGTTTTCCTCCTCAGACATTCAAAAGTCCATTTTCCAGTCATCTCACTACTCTCACACATGAAATCTAAATCAATTAAAATCAAATTTCCAGTTGGCTAAAGTTGGTTTGCACATGTTCCCACCAGGCATAGCTCCCCGAGGATATTTGTGTGACCATTTCTTTCCAGGTGCACTGGATTCATTGCCTGAAAACTAGGAAATATCCCGATAGGAAAGCTTTCCTCCTGAAAATGGCTGAGAGCTGGAATTCATACAGGGCAATCTTGCAGATCACAACCAACCCATTCAGTTCATTAAATAAAGGGGGGAAATTCTGCATCAGTGACTGAAGAGACACGAAAATTAAAGAAACCAGGGAAAGAGCATGTCCTGCATCATCATTTTCAGAGGAGCTGGATATAAACATGTATAACCAGATTTTAGGGAATATTCAACACCAGCCTGCTCACGCTGGGAAGACTGAAGAGCTTCCCCACAGGTTTTGCATAGTGGGAGCTGTAATTTCTTTTTTATCCCTATATCGAGTGTCAGGCTTTTATATATTAATCGCTGATTGGTTTTGTCTTCCTTTAAGAAATGCAATCCCTGCAAACACATCATCCCTTGGTGCTCTCTGCACGTGGAGAATGCAAAACCATCTTGATAAAGCATTGCTGCACCGGTGAAATCAGCCAGGGTACAGCACTCACTGCCCCTTTGTGAATCTCAAAAATGAATATTTTCCATAAGCTTCCCTCTCTTCCCCTTCTTCACCTTCTCTTTATTTTTCCCCCCTTGCTCTAAATTCCACCTGCCTACCCTCTGGATATGGGATTAGTGAGAGAAGTTTAAAATGAACACCTCCAGGCAAAGAATGTCCCACCCCACGTCCGTGTGATGTTCCTTAGGATCCCAGCCTGGAGATGCTGCAGGGAGCTGGTGGCACTTGCTGGATAGTGACATCTCATTGTGTCCTAATCCTTGGCACCAGCTTGAGGATCAAGGAATCACAAAATATCCTGAGTGGGAAGGGACCCACAAGGATCATCAGAGCAGCTCCTGGTCCTGCAGAGACACCCCAAAATCCACCCTGGGCATCCCTGGCAGCGCTGTCCAAACACTCCTGGAGCTCTGGCAGCCTCGGGGCTGTGCCCATTCCCTGGGGAGCCTGGGCAGTGCCCAGCACCCTCTGGGGAAGAACCTTTCCCTGATACCCAACCAAAACCTCCCCTGACACAGCTCCAGCTGTTCCCTCGGGTCACCAGAGAGCAGAGATCGGTGTCTTCCCCTCCTCTTCCCCTCAGGAGAAGTTGTAACTGCACCGAGCTCTGCCCTCAGTCTCCTCTCCTCCAGCTGAACGTTCCAAGTGCCCTCAGCTGCTCCTCACACGGCTTCTCCTCAAGGCCCTTCCCCATCCTCCTTTGGACACTCTCCAACAGTTTAATGTCTTTTTTGTATTGTGGCACCCCAAACTACTCCAGAACTCGAGGTGAGGGTGCCCCAGCCCAGAGCAGAGCAGGACAATCCCTCCCTGTCCCACCAGCGCTGCCTGGCCTGGTGCCCCAGGACAGGGATGTCTCCTCCTGTCACAGTTGAGATGGAGACAATCCAAAGCAACACACTCCATTTTCAGAAGGCTTCAAACTGGTTTTATTATAGCATGGATGCTTTTTATACATTTTTACAAAACCCGTAAGTTTACACTTAGCTCATAGGTCAGGAAAGACAAACAAAGTGCTCATTGGAATAGGCAGTTGCAGATTTCTCTTATTTATCCTTCTCTCTTTCTTGGTTTCTCTGTCAACGACCTTGCTAGAAAATTCTTTCAGGCGTAAACATGGATCCTCTGATCAAACTTCTCTCTGGCTCACAGAAGTCTCTGTAAAACCTCTTCCACACCCTCTGGCTCCAGGGCACTGCTGACTCAGATCCAACTTTCCATCAGCCAGAACTTCCAGGTCCCTTTCCTTGGCACTGCCTTCCAGCCCCTCATTCCCAGTCTGTCCATAAATCCAGGTGTGTCCCACACTGGGTGCAGAATCCAGCCCTTTTCCTTGCTGAACTTCACCTGGTCGGTGATTTTTCATCCCTCTGATTTGTTGAGGTCTGTCTGCAGGACCTCCCTGCCCTCAAGGGAGCCAGCATCTCCTCCCAGGTTTATATCATCCCCCCTCTTGCCAAAATCACCCTGGAAAACTGCTCCCTTTCTCCTTGCTGCCTTTAGAGACTTCCAGGCTGGGGTGCTCCCTGTGCTTGTTTTGCTGCTGGTCACGATGGACTCGTGATCATCCTGGAGCAAAACCCCTCCAGAACGTGCCTGTGTCCCCCTTGTACTCCTGTTTTGTGGCTTCCCAAGTTTTCTCTGGAATAGCAGGAGCAGGATTATTTGCAGCCACGGCAGAACGTTGCATTTCTGGTGTTATAACACAGCTGTCATCTCCCAAGAAATTACAATTATCTCTGCCGTAATTAGGACAAGTTTGGCTGAGATTCTGAGTCACCGGGAAGTTCAGTTCTGTCGTTTAGCCCAGAATAGCTCTGTGGTTCCATAAATGTTTTCCCTACAGACTAAACCTCGAATTTATGATGAAGGTTCAATCACTCTCACTCCTGAAGGAATGGAGGAGGTGAGAGGGTTTTATTGGGTGGTTTTCCAGGGATTGGACACCAAAACATCTGATAAATGACCAGGTAGAAGAGGAATATGTATAAACAAAAAAAAAACAAAAACAAAAACAAAAAAAAAACAAACCAAAACTCCACAAAAACAAACAAAAAGGAATAAAAATCTCATTATGCAAATAAAGGTAAAGCATGGGATTTTTTTTTTTTTTTTTTTTTTTTTTTGAAATTCCAGTGTGAGCTTCCAAAGCGTAAATTACTAATTAAAGACATTTAACCTCAGGTGGATTTTCTTTGGAGCTTTATTACAAAGACCAGAAATTCTTGCAGGTGACCTGGTGGGAAAACTGGTAACATATCTAACTTGCCAGGCCGAGGTGTCACCATCTTAAAAACCAATGAAACAAAACAAAACAACAACAAAAAAAAAAAAAAAAATCAAGATTTTAAGCTGCTAAAAGTCTAACTAATGCACAGCTCTTTAAGCAGAGGGGTAGAACCTGCTCATTACCTTAATTGATCAGGATTGTGAAGACGAATTTGCCTTAATTAGTGGCAGCAAGACCCTGAATGGAGGAAAACACCCCCAAGTATGAGGTGTGAAGTGCTGTTGTTGTTGTCAGGAAGAATCCTCGATGCCAGAGGTAAGGAAGGAAATATTTGCTGTTTCTCTTGCTCCTTTCATTGGCTGACAACTAAAACAGAACTTCAGTGGGAAAGAGTGTGGGAGTTCCATCAAAAATGAACTTTTGGGTTGTGGCTTTACAAAACAGGAGGCGACTAAGGTTAAATTTTTACTTGCTTGGGAATCACAGTGGTGTCCTTCAGGTGTGTGTTGGATTTTGAGTCAATGGCTGTAAGGTTTTGATTTATTCTTCTGTCTTGAAGCTATTTTAAGTGCTCTATGACACACTAAGTGGGAAAAAGTCGGTTAAAATTCTGATGTCTCCTTTTTTTTTCCTGCCTACAGCTAAAAAGCGAGCTATGTTGGTTTGGACAAATTTAAAAATTTGTTGCAGTTAGTTTTGCTGGTAAATCTGAAGGTTTATGTGCTCATGGAGAAAATCTGAAATACATTTTTTGCTGGGGAGAGGGGAAAATTCACTAGGAAAGATGACCAAGGTGTGGTTTGTGTACATTCCTATGGAGAAATGTCTTCCAGAACCCACCTGGCTCTTTTGTTTTGGTTCAAAACTTCCCCCGGCTAATGCCTGTTTTTTTTTTAGGAGCTGTGGGTGAACAGAAAATTTAACTTGGAAAAGAATAATGGAAGTTTATGATGGTTCATGTGCTCAGTGTGGTGAACAAATGAAAGACTGGGTGAATTTTCTTTGGCAAAGAGAGAAACAAAGTCACAAATTATACCATAACTTTAGGAGAAATCTGTATTATTTATAGCTCTTTATGTCATTCCAGAGATATAGAGAGACAGCTCAAAAAAAAAAAAAACTTATAAAGAAAAGGAATTGACACCTCTAAAAAATGGTTACATCACACCTGAGCTCTTCCTATTTCTGTTGTGCCATTCATTGGTGAAAAATACAGGGAAAGGTGCTGGAAGGGAGGCACTGTTTGAACAGATCTAATCGTCAATAAGTAATTGTGTTTTAATTAAAATGTGTCATGTCATTCCGAGGGTCCTATATTACATGAGTATGAAAATGTATGGCTGCATAATTCGGTAATAATTACAATTACATTTTCCTAACTCTTAAATTAAAATACTTGGCAATTAACTGCCTGATAAATCTCACTTTTCCATGTGTGTTTTTTTTCCCTTTCTATCTGGGAGTATTAAATAGTCCTAATTGCTGATTGCACATTCCTGGGCTGCTGGTAGCTTTGTGTTGTGTGTATCAGATACAACTTCTCCGAGTATTGCTTTAATTTTGCACATGAGGCAAAGGTGTTGCAAGCAACTTTTACTGATTGGGGAGCTCATGAAATCCTAAAGCCTCAAAGATGTATCCATAAAACCAGGCTGGACAAGGACTTGGTGCAGGGGTGTGTAATCCAGACACAGTTCAGAAATTGTTGGATGCACTGCTTGTACCTTTTAGGCAGAATCTATTGATGGAGATTTTGTGATTTTTATTGGTTTAGTGAATTCAGAAATTAAATCTGTCTCACTTTCATAAATTGGTATAGTGGTACTTCTTGATTTAAAGGACAGAACCCCAGAATCGCTGAGGCTGGAAAAGCTCTCTCTAATTTAGTCCAACCATCCCCCCGCACTGCCAGGGCCACCACTGCCCATGTCTCCAAGTGCCCCATCCACACGGATTTTAAATCCCTCCAGGGATGGGGACTCCACCTGGGCAGCTGTGCCAGGCCTGGACAAACCTTTCCATGAGGAAATTGTTCCCAATATCCACCCTGAGCCCAGCCTGAGGCCGTTCCCTCTCCTCCTGTCCCTGTTCCCTGGAGCACAGCCCGACCCCCGGCTGTCCCCTCCTGTCAGGAGCTGTGCAGAGCCACAAGGTCCCCCCTGAGCCTCCTTTGCTCCAGGCTGAGCCCCTTCCCAGCTCCCTCAGGAGTTCTCCAGCCCCTTCCCAGCTCCATTCCCTTCCCTTGTCAGGAATTAATGAATCCCAGACTGGTTTGGCTTGGAAGGGCCTTTAAAACTCATCTCATCACATTCCAACCCCTGCCATGGGCAGGGCCACCTTCCACCACCCCAGGTTGCTCCAAGCCCCATCCAACCTGGTTTGGATGAGCAAGTTTAGATTAATTCTGCTGTTCCTAAGCCCCTCTCTGGCAGTCAGATGCCACAACCCTGGCTGTGGCTCGTGTGACAGCAATGTGGTTACTTGGGGACACACAGCTTGTCCCAATGCGCTCTCACAGGTTCAGATCTGCTTTTAGCATAAATGTGCTTTTTCCCCAGAAATGTCCTGCTTTGCCTAACAACGAACATCCCAACACAAATGCATCTGGAAGGGGTAAAATCTACAAAAGGCTCTCCAGAAAGACTCCTCCATTTGCATTTTGAATGGGGTCGTCAATGTAAATCAAGTTGGAAATAAAGGCACTTGCTAAAGATGTTTTCTGTGTTGGCTGCCGAGAAGCAGGGAAAGGGTTGGGAAGGATTCAAGGGTGGGTAAACATGGGAGGATCACCCAGGACCCCACAAATTCATTGAGACAACTGAGTCTGGGAGACAACAAACTCCACGGCACAATCCGAGCGATACCTTAATTTTATGGGGAAGAGCAGGGTCTTGAGAGCAGTCATTTCCTTAAACATTTATTAAACTCCTTCCCTGCAGATGCAACATTTCCCGTGCTTTTCCCCTGCACTTCACATCTCGGTGCTCATGGCGTGAACTTTTCTGGGACTGCTTCTTTAGTGGCTGACTGGAGGTGAGCCAGGAGCGACGACTTCCAGGCATCTCCCCTGGCATTCCCGCAGCACATCCCACCCCCTGTGCCAGGGATGGGCTGGCAGGGCTCGCTCTGAGCACTCCTGTCACCAGGGTCTTCACAATTCCTATCATCTTTGGACTTTTTGAGCTGATAAAGATGAGACTATAGGGGGAAAATAAAGGGGAAGACATTTAAATTTGTCATTGGAGCTGTCCCAGCTATGCACAGTGCTGTGTAAATGGAAATTGCCTGAAGAATGAATTTAGGGGATTTTTCTCCTTGTTGATTATTTCAGTTTTGGTGCATCTCCATCCCAATTTGGTGGTCACTGTCTGTGCCTTTGATTATTCAAACTGTGACTTCTCAGCCCCCGACTGGACAGTTTGATCCTCGTGTTTTGTGCCAGGTGATGCTGAGGCACGGTCCCTGCAGCTGGGTTTTGGGGGGAAGAAAGGGGAAGACATTTAAGTTCTGTCACTGGAGTTGTCCCAGCTATGCACAGTGCTGTGTACATGGAAATTGCCCGAAGAATGAATTTAGGAGATTTTTCTCCCTATTCATTATTTCAGTTTAATTGTGCATCTCCATCCCAATTTGGTGGTCACTGTCTGTGCCATTTTGATTCTCTTGTTTTGTGCCAGGTGATGCTGGGGCACGGTCCCTGCAGCTGGGTTTGGGACGTTGGGAGCTGGGGACGGGATTTCGGCTTCTCCTGCACTCAGCAGGGAGAAGGAAAGGAGCAGATTTAGGCAGAGGTTTCTCCTTCCAATGGTGCCGTGGTTCTTCCTCTGGAGAAATCCCTCTCCCCACTGACTGTGGAAGCCACAAAACAAACCTTGCATACAGAAGACGAAACCAAGGGATGTAAATCACTTATTTCTGGTTCTTGTGGAAAAGCTTCCTCACTGAGAAACTCTCTCTGGTCTGATAATTATTAATTTTTTTTAATGTTCATATGTGCAGGCTGCAAGCAAAACCAAAAATTCTTAAAAAATGAAATGGAAAAGCTGCCAACAATAAATTCTAAAAAATAATTTTACTTAATAACAAAAAATTAGGTCATAGGGTTTTTTAAAAATTTGTTTTTTTTAAGGTTGGCCTTTTATTTCTGAGTCTCTGCTGTCACTGGAACACATCTGCAAGAATTTTTACAACTATGGGGACTTGTGATTTTCTTGCTTGTCTGAAGGAAGGCTCTGATTCTTATTTAATCACACAGGCTTGAAGAAAATCTCCAGCCCCAGCCACATTTCTATAACATCAGGAAAATTGGCATCTATTGAAATATTTGCAAATATCTTTCTTGCCAGTTTTTTTCCCTCAGTTCTGCTGGCAGCCATCAGCAGGGGACCTTTTGAGGGATAACTGCTCCCTCCATGGAATCTTCCCGAGCCCAGTTCAGAGCTGGTGGGTGCAAGCACAACTGCACTGGCTTTAGAAATTAAAGAACAATCAAAAACTCCATTGATTTTTGTCTTGTGCTTTTTAAGCTTTTTATTTACCTATTTCCCTCCTTTCTAAGTGGGAAAAATGCCATTTTTGAAACTCTTGGATACATTAAAAAGAAATATGAAATTTATCAACATTTATCCAGTGGAAGACTTCATTTTGGGCACTTTATAGTGGAAACCTTGCCTTGTATTTTTGAAAACAACTCCCAAATTCAGGTCTTCTGTCTCTGCCTCCTGCACTTGGTGCAAATATGACATTGGGAAGCTTTGGAGACAGGTTGGGATAGGACAGAAATTGCTCCTTGTTCCCTGCTGATGGCTCTGGTGGAAGGGAACAGACCCTGCCCTGGAAGGAATGGCGCCAGGGCAGTGCAATCCAAGGATTTCCTTCTTTGTGGCTACAGGAAAGCACACACAGATCTCTCATTTCTTGCATGGGAAGGCTACAATTAATCTTTGTGTTATTTTGAGCCTTTTGCTAAGGATTTTAAATCCTTTTGGAAGCTTCCTAGCAGTGATTTGCTGATGGCCTTGCTTTACCCAGCCCTGGGGAATTTCAACTCCTGAATGCACAGGGAAAGAATCAGCTGAAGTGGTCGTGTGACAGATCAGACCAGGATTTCCTGGGAAGTGGCAGCATCCAGGTTGATGTGTGCTATGGAAGTTAATCCATGCAAAGGCTTGCTAAAGATACCCCAAAATCAGGGGGAGCAGCCAGCAGGAGTTATGGGGCAGTGACAAGAAAATCCTTTCCCCAAACCCTCTGGCAGAGACAGCAAACTCTTGGTTTGTATTGTGAGGCAAAAAAGGGTTTTTTTTTCTCAATTTTCTTTTTTTCCCCCCCTCCAGCATCAAAAGTATAACAGGGAGCAGAAGAGTTTTTAAAAATCATCTTCTCACTACCCGGATTTCTCCAGGAGCTGTTACAACCTCTGGATGGGGTGTGGGGATGCTGGAAATCTCATATTTGGCAAAGCAAAGCTGACAAAACCAGGGAGTGGTGACAGGTTGGACTCTTTTTAGAATCATGAGAGTTTGGGAGGGAAGGGACCCTAAAGCCAATCTCATTCCATGGGCAGGTTGCTTCCTGCCTTAGACCAGGTTGCTCCAAGCCCTATCCAACCTTTTTCCTCCTCGTTTTCTGCCTTTCCTTTGGCTCAGTGAAGTCCAGAACTGGTGTTTAATCCACAATGTGGTACCAGCTGAAGCCCTGATTTGATTAGTGTTAATTCAATGTCATTTATCAGTGAATGGTGGAAAAGTGACTGTTCCTATGTACAAGAACTCCATTTAGTGCTAGGAAAACACGGAATAGCAAATTGCTTAAAAGTCACAGTCTGTTTTCACATCCCAAAAATGTTTTTTCAGGGGAATGAATGGCTGTGCCTGGATCAGATGGAGTTGCAAGTGGGATATTGGCAGGAATGAGATGGATACCACAAAGCAGGAGGAGAACTGGGGGTTTATTAAACATCCACGGTTGTTTTCTGGGCAGTGTTTTCAGGTGTGAATAAAGGGGAAGATAATGGGAAACGCACAATTGTAGCCCTCATTTGGACATGGTTTTTCTGAATATTTGTCTCATGTGAATCTTTCACATCCATTGCATCATTTTTCTGGGATAAAGGATGCCTCAGGATTATGGGGTCATTAGTGACTTTCAGGAGACACCTTTCCCTCCACCTGCATTGCTCTCAGTTTGGAAAAAAAGGCTATTTTGTGGTTTTTTTTTTTTTTTTTTTGTTTGTTTGTTTGTTTGTTTTTTCCCCTAGAATGTAGGTGACATGGGGACAACCTCCTCCAGTGTCCCTGTGCTGTAGGGATTTAATCTCTGTGTGAAAATGGAGATATCCAACAATTCTGGGGTTTAAAATATATTTTATGGCTTAATTGAATGGAAGGTGGTGCTAAAATGAAGGAGAGGCTTCCCTGCTGGGTGGAAGTGAGGGCGATTGTTGGTAAACAAGAAAATTAAATAAAATTTGGGTTAAAGGAGATGCTGCAAAATGAGGAAATTTGGCTTTTTTAATCTATCTCTGTGAAGAGGAATTTAGAGCAGGTCAGAAGTTGATTCTCTGAGGGACCAATTCCACCACAAGGATGCTGAAAACACGTGAGGAGTTGAAGTGCTTCTTCTCTTTCTGCCTCCTTCACCAAGCACAGAGATTTTATATGAAAATAACAACAACAAAAAATGTAGCTGGAATTAGGCAGACGAGAAAATGCAAATTCATGGCACAGAAAAGAAAAGCAGAGCATGAAAGAGAAAAACATCCTGATTGCTCACAAGGGGAGGGATGGCTCAAGGGCTTTCATATTTCTTTTTAAATAGAAATATTACTGCAGTTTATTTCTGTTCTTTGCGATGGGAGATGGAGGTTGTCTCATGTCCAGGCCAATGTGAGGTTTATTTTATTTATTTTATAGGGTGAGGCTGATTAGCCCACCCTGTCTGCTCCTTCTCCAAGAGTAGGTGGCTCTTTGTGGATGGACACAGGTCTGGAACTGTGGCCTGGAATTACCTTTCTCTGTTGGTTTTGGGCCATTTCACCTCCCCTTTCTCCCTGGAGATTTAATGTATTAAATTTTCGGGTGTTTTTTCTGAAAGGTTCGGAACAAAGGGAGATTTGTAGAAGATTTGTATGAGGCGAGGGCTCATATTTGGTCTATATTTCAGAGAGGTAAAATACAATGCTGAGCCTCCTACAGATAAACCTCTGGGACTTCTGCTGGGCACCAGTGGCATATTTCTTCTGTGATCCTACAGGAGGTTAAGGGTGAAGCTGGAGCTCTATGAAGAACAATCTGTTTGCTCTTAACAGAGGCAAAGACAGGTGAAGTGGGTGAGCACAACCTGGGGGTCTTTGAGTCATTTCTTTTCAGAGCTCAGCATGTGCCTGTCCTGCAGCCCTTGCTCAGGTCCCCTTCACTGCTTGCAGGATGCTCTCGTGCCTCCCAGACTTCCCCCTGTCTGCAGATCAGGAAAACTTCCTAAAAAAAATAATGAATGCACTGGTGATGTGTGTTTTCCAAACATAAACCTGTTTGCTCTTTGCTTTCAGATGTATAAAAAGTGTAGGATAAATTAATTTTATTGGACAAACTGGCCTTGGAAAAGTTTGTCACTAAAAGAAATTTTTGTCATAGTTTTGTCTTATAAAACGCCACATGAAAAATTAAACAGCAGCCTTAGTTTATGTTTGTAGGGGTTTTCCCCTCAAATGTGCAACACAATGGACAAGGATTTTATCAAAGCTGCAGAGGACTAAAGAATCCTGGAATGTTTTGAGTGGGAAGGGATCTTAAACTCATCCAGTGCCATCCCTGCCATGGCAGGGACACCTCCCACTGTCCCAGGCTGCTCCAAGCCCCAGTGTCCAACCTGGCCTTGGGCACTGCCAGGGATGGGACACGGTGGAAGATTCCTGAACCATCATCATGAAATCTCTGTCCCCAGGTGAGGTTCCTCACCAGCACCTCCCTAAAACTCCACCAGCCAAAAATCTTAAAATATTGCGCAACAGGAAATTGAAATTCAAAAAAAAAATCAATTAGCATCACCAATTAACTATAATAATATCATTTAATTCACTGCCTGGAAATCCAGCAGCTTTGGCCCCATGCCATGGTCAATTCTGCATGGTGGAGTCTTTCCTGTGGTCACACATTTATTCTGAGACCTGACAATGACGAGCAGTTTTTAAACATTTAAGTGCTGCCATTGTTTCAGTGAAGGAATTTTATTGCCGTGCTCAGGGGCAGTTGGTATCTCACAGCAGCTGGTATTGATTGCAGTGATTTGGGTATTTAAAAAAGAAAGGGAGAAAATTCAGTAACTCCAATTTTATGTTGTAATATGTTGCTCCTTGTTGTTGGATGGGTTTAGAAGAAGTTGGACCCTCACCACAGAAGTATCCATATCAGTAATCAAATATAATCCATATTTTGCCAAGTTTCCTGGGCTGTCGCATCTGCCATCACCACCTGTGATAATTTTCCTCCTTTTCTTTTGCTCTAAATAATCAATTATAATATTATACTTTTTTCCCTCCCCCTCTACACGCTGCTTTATTACAACTGGCTCTGATTAGGAACTTCTTTTTCATGTCAGTGAGGAGGTGTGGGTAACTTTGTGCAGGCTTTTTGAGCACTGGAATGGGCATTGTGGAGTCCTGTGCTCCCAATTTCAGGACCTGCTCTCTGCTAACATTAAAACCAGATGACCCCACGTGTGTAAATGAGAATTTACTGAGTCAGGAGATGTCGGACTTGGCAATTTTCTGTCCCAAAATGAAGCCCTGGGTGTTGGTAACGTGCAAGGAGCATCTTTGAAAGACCCAAACGGGGCCCACCCCAGCTTGAGTTTTGTGGGAAAAAACCAAGAGGGAAACATTTTGGAGGAAACTGAGCACATTTGGTTAAAGACAGTGAGCGGAGAGAACTGTGGTGCCACGTTTTCCAGGTTAACTTTGAAAAATACCTGCACTTTGAGAAGCGGGGAAGGCAGCAAATGGATTTATTGTTAAAAGAACATTCCAGGTGTTTCCGGTGTGTCTGTGGGATGTGCCAGTGCTGCCTGGGTGATTTGGGGTGGTTCTCACACACTGGGTGTCTCTTCAGTGGGTCCATACGGATGATTTTAGACCTGGCTCAGGGAGGCCTGAGCAGGGTTTTACCCCTGCAGTAACCCCTGTGTCCTGGTGTGTCCCATGGGGCTGTGCCAGCACCGGCACAAGGAGCTGTTAACCCACCCTTATTTCCAGGGAAAAGGGCAAATATCAGCACTGGGGACTTTTAAAGGCAAAGCAGGGCAAACAGGGCAGGGATGGGAGTGGAGCCGACATTTACACTCCTGGGATTTATGGCACTGCAGCCACAGACCCCTCTTAGACGCATGTTTTGAAAATAACCATCTTTTAATGTGCCATTAGTTAAGAGGTGCTGGTGGGAGCGTGCTGGGGACAAAAGGATGCTCCTAACCCAGCCTATTGCTGTCACGTCATGGGGAATTGACCCTGGTGATGTCCAGAAATCCCATTGCCAAAGTCTGCTCCCCATCTGCTCCCTCTCAGAGCTGCCCGGAGTTTCTTCTGCACCCACCAAAATTAAAAGGTGGTATTTGCACTCAAAGAGCTGCTGGATCCCTTCAGCCTGGATCAGGTACTTACCTTTATCCAGCAGATGAAATCATTGCACCTCAGCTGGATTTAAAACCAGGTTTTATATTTTCCTTTTTAATTTTGTGCTTAGGATGGGGACTGTGTGTAGGAACCTGAAAAAACGTGCACTTGCTCAGCTGCTTTTAGAGCCAGGTTTAACTTTCAGGATGATCCTTTTTACTATAAAATGGAATTTTATTGTTTTTCTTGGTCCAGTAAGATAAGGTCTCTGCTTATTTGCTTTTTTGAAATGGTAACTGAAGGGGTACAAAAACTGGGCATTGAGAGAAATTTTTGATCGCAGAAAATAGAAAACAGGTCAGGAAATTATGCTTTAAAAAAAGGACAAACTTTAAAAATAAAAAGTCCAAAATGTGCCTTGGTTGAGCTTTTATGAAATATGACACATCCCCTAAATATGTCACGTTTATTTTTACAATACTGTAAATAAAAAAGTTGAGTGAGAAAATAATCTCTTGGCTGTTCTTGGGAGCGCAGCCCCTGCCAGGAAAGGTCTCTGTAAATAGCAGAGGTCAGAACTGCCTGGGATCTCTCTCCCACCCCTCTGGAAGCAAGGAACACATCTTTGTGTACATTCCATAAAACATGGATATAACTCGTCCTCCTTGGATTGTAAATCCTGGTGACCTGGAGATGCCATGCAGGTGCCACAAAAATATTGAGAGAGAAAGAAAATCCATCCTTGGCTACTGTTTCTTCATGCTGACTTGGTGCTTTCACTATTTTGGCCTGGGAATTTTGTGACCAACACTTTTGGACTGAAAACTTACAGTTTATCCAAGTGTTTTTTTCCTGAGAAAAAGCCAGTTTTGTTGTATCTGAGATGATCAAGCAGTACCAGGAAGTTTGAAGGACTCAGCTGTATTTTGTTTTCTCTGCGTTGATTTTTATTTATTCTTTTTTCCACGGGGATTTTACACCCAGTAATCTTGATGGTGGTTGCTGCTCAAAAGAATTTGTTTTGAAATTTGTTTTCCTTTGTGTAAAGAGATTTGCAAGGGATTTTTATTTCTTGTATGACCGTGATTTAGGTGAGCTCTGGTTTAGATGCTGATGCTGCAGTCGGAGCAGCAGAAATGAAGTGCTTTGGGAAGGGCAGAGGTGGAAGAAAGTTCACCCTTTCCAGCATCTCTGGTGTCGTTTACATCTATAAACATATTTTAAAAGATTAATTCTACTTTATGCCCCTTCAGGGGCAGCTGGGGATTGTCCCAGGTTTGCTCTGGGGCTGTTGGTGAGCAGGGGATTATCCCAGCCCTGGAGCACCCATGTGGCTCAGGGTGCTGGGAATGTCCTGGCTGCTCCCTGAGAGGCTGAGCAACCTCCTCTGCTCTGCCCCTGGAGACAAAGGTGGGGTTTATCCCCAGAATCCTCATGGATTTGTTTAATTTTCCAGTTTCACAGGGAAACAGAAGAATTGGACCTTTGGAGGAAGGGCTGCAAGGTGCAGTGCTGGCCTTGGCCATGCTGGGCTAATGCTTGGACTTGATCTTGGAGGTGTTTTCCAGCCTCTGGTGATTCCTGAGCCACTTTATTTTGAAAATAACTAAAAATTAGAGCAATATTTATGGGGTTAAGCAGGGATTGATGCTCTCAGGAACTGGCTCCCTGTCTTAGAGGTACAAATTTGGGCCCAAACATTTTCAGTATGAGCAGCTCTCTGCTCTGCTGAGGTCCCAGCACAGCTGGCAGGAAGGGTGACCCCTACACCTCGTGTGAGGAAAGGAATCTTAAACTGCTCCTTGGTTTTCTTGGGAAGTGCTTGGAGAAAGGTCTAAGGGCAGGGACTGAGGGCACACCATGAGCCCATTCCCAAACCCTGTTTTCCCCCCGTCACTGTCCTCTCTACCTGGAATTTTCTTCCTGAATTAATTTCTTTTACAATTTCACTTCCCTCACCACCCCAAACCCAGGCTTGACCTACTGTGTTTGCTTTCATTAGAATAAAATAATTCCTTTTAGTGCCTTTTGCCCTGGCCAAACCTCCAGCTTTTTCCAAGTCCTTCAGCTCCTTAGGAATTTTCTTATCAATACAGGCTGGATCTAGGGAATCAATGAGTGTTTTGTGGGAGGTGTGAGACTTTGAGCTTGTTCACAAATAAAGAGAAAAGAGGGGGAGGATGAGTAAGCTCCGCTGGGTTTGATTCCTGAAGCAAGAGGTGCTGGAGCACACAGAAATCTTCTCTAAAAGGCATTTTCCTACTCTTTTGTGTTTTTAATTTTAGAAATAAGCTTTATAGCACCAAGTGACTGTGATCATCTCTCTCATGCTCACGGGGGTGGTGACTCTGGAAGAGAATCCTGCACGTGGTCCTTGCTCTTCGTTATCTTGAATTACACAAATTATTTCAAAACATATGTCAACAGGCTTTTAAGCAAGCAGATTCTGTTCTGATTAATTAATCATACAGTTTCTCAGCTTCAAATGAACTTTTTTAATGACAAGTATTCATTTTTAAAAATTTTTTTGGCTGTTTGTTTTTTACACATCTGCATACTGCTTAGTTTGAACTTATTAATTAGAATAAATAAAATATAAGGAAAGCAGCAGGTGTTCTCTTATGTCTTCTACAAAGAATCTTATTCTTTAATTTTTACCAGATTATTTTATTCCTGCTGCTTCACGCTGCAGGTTTCACAACAGAAATATTTTCTTTTACTCGCATGAGACCTTTTTTTGGGGTTTTTTTGTTGGCAATTTGAAGGCTGTCATGCTTTGTGGAGAAGAAAACATTCTTAAAATGTCTCCTTGCTGCTCCATGACTGATTTTACATGGACTCAGGAGTGAGTTTTAAATAAGTGGATTAGTCCAAAATATTCTGGGGAAGGTACAAAGGGAAATGTGGTTTTTTCCTCTCGATTTCACTTGCAGGAACCATGTTTGGGAGTGGTTGCTTGTATTAGGATTTTTTTTTTTGGAGGAGGAGGAGGAGAAGAATGGATGAATTATGTGTTTGTCTGTCATGATTTTTATTTTTAAGGCTGAAGGGCTCAATCTTCTGAGCACTTGATAGAGTATGTGAATGCAAAGATGAGGCTATTATGATTATGATTATTATTATTATTATTCAGTGTATTTATTGACTTTTCAGGAAGCTTTCTCAGTCTCTCCATGACTCCAGAACCTGGGGCATGTAGAGCGGCCACTATAGCTGAGGGGTGCAGTGAGGATGGGGTTTGGGGGTGCAGGAAAATTCCCGATTTCTTGTCCCTGACCTTCTGGGCAAGAGAAGTCCCTGGGCAGTACCTGAGAGAGAGGACAAAAAATCCAACCAAAGACACAAAATATCAACTTGCAGCCCATGAGTTGTTTATCACATCCTAAAAATGAGGAATATCCACATTTAAGTGCTATAGTGGGATCTCAGCTTGTGGCCATCACCTGCATGAAGTCATCCCCCCCCACTTTTATTTCCCTTTTCAATTTTTTTTTCAAATAAATTTTGAATCGTCAAATCAGAAATTCCATCCAACAGAGTTAAAAAGGAAAGAGCAGGCATCACCTTTTCCTGCATCCTGCCTGAAAACTCTCCTCCCCTTTTTTTTTTTTTAATTTTTATTTTATTTTATTTTATTGTTCTCCCTATTTTATTTTTAATTAAAAGCGAGCCCGGACGCGAGCGAGTGGCGCGGAAAGCTAAAAAGCAACTTGAAAGTTTGGGGGAATTATTTTCGCGCGGCTCAAACGCCAGGCGAGGATTAGAAACAGTTTAAAAGCTTTCCCATCCCAACGTTATCCATCAGAGGCCCCTCGGAATGCCCAGATGAATATGGGAGTGGACAAGGTTCTGGTTCCTTTCAGAGAGCTGCCTCGACCTTCTGGGTTTTTCCTCGGGCATTGATGTTTGGTGCACATGAAAGGATTTCTCCAGGGGTTTCTCCAAGGGTTTTGTGGGAAGTGAAGCAGATTGGGTGAAGTAAGAATACAGACTTGAGTTCTCTCTGTGTTTTTTGGTGGGAGAGAACTGACTCCTGCATTATCTCACAAACACATAGGAAACATAAAAAGGGGAAATTATGCAGAAAAACATAAATTATGTAGATGCTGGAAAGCCTATGCAAAACATGATATGTGCACATAATAGCATATTTCCCTAGGGTCTAATTGCATCCTTTGGGTACCTTTTGAAGCATCTGAATATTCAGAAGAAAGCAAATTTATTGTAATTTACAAAATATCACAAAAAATAAGGTTGATACAATGATGGATGTTGTAATGGAAACTCACTCTTCAGTTGTTGTCTCAAAGTTGACCGAAGACTAAAATGTAATAAATTAGTGCAGCTGTTGTGTGGGGGGATAGAGCTGCTTCCCTCAGACCATCAGCCCCTTTTCCTTGCAATCCTGGTGCTTTTCCAGATGTTTTTTTGGCAGGTCCTCGGTGCTGTGTGAGGGGAGCTGTGGGTGATAAAGAGCTGGTGTTTGTTTTCTCCTCAGGAGCTGGGGTTATTCAGGGCAGAGGAGCTCCATGCCAGCCCCGTGGAGTGGCTCTAAGTGAATGTGGTGGGGGAGCTCTGGTGTCGGAAAGGGTCATCAGGAATTCTGGGCTCCACCAAAATTCCTCCTGAGCCCCACTGAGCAAACTGGCAGAGGTTTCTTTGCATTGATAAACAGAATTTGCAGATAATCCAAATGGCCCTGCACCAGTTACAGCTGCCCTCGGTGATTCCTCTCCTATCAGAAGCTTTTAGGAAACTTGGGATCAGCCACCAAAATCTAAATTTATTCCTCTGTCTTTGAAACAGCTTCACTGCTTTGAACTCCAGAGTCAGGAGGAGAAGGGGAACAATGGGAAATTCTTGCTGAGCCACGTTTTAACATTTTTCCAGAGGCAGGAGGTTATTGTAGCTCTTCTTTGGGAGCTGTTCTCTCATCAAAGGCTGACTCAGATGCCCCAACCACCTCTCCCTGGGCTCCCCTTCCAAGGATTCTCATCAGCTCCTGGCACTGGGGAATACAGGCTGCTCCTCCTGCAGTTCCTCCACTTGAGGAATTTCTTTGGATCACTGAGATCTCTATAGCTGCTCACATTTCAGGTCAGACAGGTGCAGGCATTTGCTCTGAAGAACAAATTCCTTGGAAGAGGGAGCTATCCATAGATTTGAGAGTTTTCCCAGTAAATATTGAAGGAGCATTTACATTTTCCATCAGCATTTGTGGTTGATCTGGTGTCTCTGGACAAGGTTCTGAGTAATGTCATCTACAGGTGACCCTGCTTGAGTGAAGGGTTGGATTAGATGACCTCCAGTGGTTTTCCAAACTTAACCATTCCATGATTTCTACTCATTGTTATGAAGGCACAAGAAAGCATCAGATTCTGAACAGGTATTACTGCACAAACCTTGCTCTGTTAAAAACACTTAAGTTGGTCTTTTTGGCCACCGAATACTGAATCTCAAATACAAATAGTGTCAGGATGATTGGGACCCAGCACATTTTCCCTCTGCAGAGCCTGTTTTATGGCAGTTTGGCTGCTGACCTTAAGGCAGAGAAATTTGGGGCCCCTGTGAGAAGCAGGAAGCTCTGCTTGATTTAAGAATCGGGGTTTCAACTTCTGTTCTTGTTCAAAATATCCACACCCCATGGAAAGAATAAGCAGGGGCTGTAGGTGATGGCAGGGGAAAAGAATCCCTGAAAGCAAGGTCTAGATCAGGAAGATACCATGGAAAATCAGGGAAGTTTTTGATACACTACCCAAATTTTAACTGTATTTAGGAAGTTTTCCTTCTCCTCTGGTTGCTCAGGCCATGGGAAGGGCTGTGTTCTGTTCTTCTGACGTGCCATGTAATGTGTTGATCCTGAATCTCTTCCTGTCTCCCAGGGAATCCTGGAAGTTTTTGGATGGGGTCGCTGGGATTTGTCATGTCTTTTTTGTTTTGCCTTCCTGCATCAAGCAGTGAGGAGAGGGCCACCTTTGGGCACCTTGGAGTGTTGTCCTGTGGTGGCACAGCCCTGTGGGATGCAGGGAGAGCACCCCAATCCCAGTGTGGTGTTCCTGCTTTGTCTCCCCTCTCTCCAGCATCCCTGTATTCAAGGAACGCGTCCAAGCTCCCCCACGCCTGGAATTTAAATACATAAATGTCCTGCACAGATCTGTTGTTGGTTGGTAATGTATTGTCAGCTGTCCTGCCAGCCTTTTTATCTTCTGATTAGCTTTGAAATCATTGAAGCCGGTGAAGATTCGTTTGTTATCCCAGTCCTCCGAGGACCAGAAATCCAGTGATGGTGTGGATGTGCTCTGAGGCAAGTTCCCATTTGTAAGATGGATGATGATTGCTTGTCGATACTAAGAAAAAGAGCTTTGTCAAATCTGAAGTTGTCTCCTTTCTTAATGCAAAATATTATTTTTATTTTCACGCTCGGAGAAAATTGTGATGCTGCGAGCAGTAGGCGAAGGAAAAAACAACCACCACCCCAAAACCCAAGGTGACTCGGATGTTTGTTTATTTGTCTGCTTTTGAGGTGTGCAAGATGTTTTCTTTGTTTTGTTTTTTTTTTTCTTTTTTCAGAAAAAAAAACCTGTCAAGGGAAAGAAAATACTTTTATGATAAGCTCGTGCAGGTTTACAGGAATTTTCTGTCCTTAATGAGCAAAGATGTAATCTACCTCTTTGCCTGCTTTCTCTAATCATCTCCCTGAGACGTTCTCACTCTTGTGCTTTCAAAGGAGCACTCCAAGGTTTAGTGTTGGAAGGACTTTGGGGCTGGGAACCTTGGTCCCAACCTACAGGGGCACACCCAAAGGCACCTGCCAGTGCTGTGGGTCTGTGCAGGGGGGTTTCCTTCAGAGTGTCCTGGTTGGAGCACAGCCAGGTCAGAAATCAGGTAGCTGCAGACTTTTCATAGAATTCCAGAATGGTTTGGGTGGGAAGGGACCTTAAGGCTCATCTCCTTCCAACCCCTGCCATGGTAGGGACACCTCCCACTGTCCCAGGAGCTCCCAGCCCCAATGTCCAGCCTGGCCTTGGGCACTGCCAGGGATCCAGGGGCAGCCACAGCTGCTCTGGGCACCCTGTGCCAGGGCCTTACACCCTGCCAGGGAACAATCTCTTCCCAAAATCCCATCTAAATCTACCCATTGTCAGCTTAAAGCCATTCCCTGTGTCCTGTCCCTCCATGCCTTGTCCCCAGTCCCTCTCCAGCTCTCCTGGGGCCCATTCAGGCCCTGGCAGGGCTCTGAGCTCTCTCTGGAGCTTCTCCTCTCCAGGTGAGCCCCCCTGGCTCTCCCAGCCTGGCTTCAAAACAGAAGTGTTCCAGCCTTTGGAAAATCTTTGTGGCCTTCTCTGGCTTGCTCCAGCAGCTCCACATCCTTGTGATGTTGTGGACCCCAGAGCTGGATCAGGAGGGGTCTCATTAGGCTGGAGTAGAGGGGGAAGTCACATCCAAGTAATTTCTAACAAAAACCCATTTAAATTCCTCAGAGTAAAGTTGGCTACTAAAGCTGGGACTTGTCAAGACACGTTTAGTGAGTCTTTGCTCAGAGCAGGGCCTTGTTTGGCTCCCCCTCCGTGACTCTGGGGGAAAAAATGGGGATTTGTACAGCTCCATTCCTGCCACCAATGGAGCTGGGTTTGCTCAGGGCAGCTGAGCTCAGTCCAAATGTCCCCTGAGCTGGAGCCAGGATGCAGCAAGTCTGTGCTTGGGGCAGTGGGAGATGGATTTGGTCCTACTGGAGCAGGTGATGCTCTGGTCTTCAGCAGTCTCTATGTAGGTAAGGGTGATGGTCTCCACATTTTTCTGTGCTTCTCCCCCATTCCATCCAGCAAAAACCCTCTGAGCTGGGTGTGAAAGCACACACTGCACCCCTGAAAATCCATTTTCCTGGAGGCCCTGAGAAGTGGGAGACAGAGAGTGTGACTGTCTGGGTGAGCTCATACCCTCTTATGGTATTGTCTCCATCAGCCCCTGTTCCTTCCATCCCTCCCCTCCTCTCCCTGGGTTTTTCCACGCCATAAAACCAGGAGCCAGGCTCTTTACAGCCCAGCAGGAGCCGTGTCTTTCTGCTTGTTTGCTCTGCACAGACTTTTGGCCACTGTGAAATAACTCAGACCAACCTGAGGGTGACTGGGGCTGGCTCTGTGCAGCTCTTGTTCTGCATTTCCCATTCCAAAACTTCACTGGGAGAATCTTTCTTCTCTAAATCCCATAACAGGACAAGGAACAAAGTTTTTTTGTGATTTCTTTCTTCAGGAATTCCTAAATTGCACTCTCAGTAAGGGCTGTGCAGAGGGCTTGGAGTTCAAAATGAAGAATCATTTCAGTAATGTGGATTTTGTTGGTTTAAGAGGAAAATTACTCCTAAATCCTACTCCAAACTTTGACCTTCCCTCCCTGGGAGGGAATAGATGAGCAAGTGGGAAAACTGGGGGTGTGGGAAGGAGGATAAGGAAGGCATTGGCTTTAAGCAGAACTCTGTCATACTAGTCTGTGAATGTATTGTGAACATATCTGTGAATACATTGCAATTATTAATCCTGTAAGTGACGTCACGGCTTCTTGGCAGCAGCACAGAGCCCTTGGGACACCTCTGGAGCGAGTCAAAGGAAGCAGCAGTGGCTGTGAACATATCAGGGGATGCATTTGGCTCGCGGGGCGTCAGGCTGGCGGTGCCAAACTGCTCTCAGTGGAGAGGCAGGAGCTCAGGGGGTGTGCACGGAGCTGCCAGGGAGGTCAGGCTGGCTCTGTGCTCCAGGGAACCCCGGCAGCACTGGGAACACCAAGAGCAGGGGCCAGAAGCTCCTGACTGGAAAAGCACATGGTCCCTCTGAAGCCTTTCCAGCGCTGCGGCCGGCCAAGGAGCGCGGGTTTATGGCTTCACACGTCTTCATTGCTGCGGATTTAAGTGCACCAGCAGTGCTGCTGGGGATTAACCCGGAGTTAAAAAGGCATTTATGAGGTGGGAGGATATGGAGTGAAATGCTCCTCGTGTCTCCAGGGGCTGGGTTAACAGCCTGTCCCTGCGGGCCTGGCACTCGTGTCCTGGGGGTGACAACAGCACCGGATTCCAAAAAATTCTACACCAGCTCTTCCCATTGCTTGGAAATCCCACTGCACTCAGTGAGGACCCATAATCCAGGATATTTATGGTGTCTCTCCCAAAAACCAGTGTCCTGGGCTGACTTTCTCTGTGCTGGGAGGATGGGGCAGTGCTGGGCTGTCCTGGAGGAGCCACCTCGTGTCCAGGGATCTGCTCTGTCCCTGTGCCAGTTGTGGGGCAGCCACATGAGAGAACGAAGCAAGAGTAAAACCTGCTGTAAGGATGAGACCTTTCCCTGATGGCCAAATGGTTTTGATGAGCAAAAAGGATTTCTTTTTATTTGAAAGGTGGAGGGAAAGGGTGCAAAATGCAGCCCTGTGTTGTTTCCCACATGGATATAGATAACCAGCCTGATTAGACAAAGCTGGCAATATTTCTCCTTATGAAAAATCAGTGTTAACTTTGTTCAGTGCTGCCTCGTGGAGGAGAGGGAACAGGGCTGAGGAAAAGGGCAGGGAACTGAATCATGCAGGTATGAATCCTATGCTGGATGCATTCACACTCAAAACTCATTGCAGCAAGGCACAGGGATTCCAACTGCACGAATGTGTGTCTGTGTTCCAAAGCAGCAAACCAGGGAAGCCTCTCATCAGTGACACAGATTAGAGACTGAAAAAAATCCCTGCTGCACCCAGGCCTGCATGCACAAGATTAATGCAGAGGAAAAGCTCCCTGTCCAACCCCACCACCCACACATCTGCTGACCACCCTCCCCTGCTCGGGCTCCGTGGCTCCACACGTGGTGAGAGGATGGAGATGATTAATCAGGGACTGCAGGAGATGCTCAGTGTCTGTGGCCCTGCAGAGCCTGGGGTTGCTGCTGTCTGCAGTGAGGATTTGGGGGAAGGCTCTCAGTTGCCGAACAGGGATAGAAGATAAAGGACTCCACCAAACTGGAAAAAAAAAAAAAAGAGGGTGTTTCTGTGAAACTCGTAGGATGTAAAAAATCAGTGGCTTTGCAGAGCTCTGCTCCCAGTATTATTCTTTGTGATTAGGCTAATGAGCCCTGACTCTTACAGGTACAGTGTGCTGTGATACCCACAGGGGTTGGGATCTTCATCACACAATTAGGTCTCTCCCTCTGTGCAGGCATTTTAAAATAAATAATCAGTAGTCTTAATATGGTTTTGAAGCTGGTCAGTGCAGTCATTACCCTGCACAGCTCCCACATTCAGCTAAAATTCACTTACTTAGATTGTTTGTTAAGTCTTGCCTGCTAATGAATGTAAATGTTTTATGAAAGTAAATATTTATATCTCTTGAATACTTTTAGATTTTGTTATTTTGTTTTTTTTTTTTTCAAGTGGAAAAGGGATAGCCATGCCTTGATGAATGATGACCTTTATTTGGGTTCTTGTGCCGTGTTCTTCCACGGGATATTGGTTCACATCTGGCTGGGTTTGGTACTTGCCATGGTGAGGAAAACTTGGCGCCCAGTGGTGTCTCCCTCAGCAGGGCTGCTGCCCCTTTCCCCACAGATATGTGCCAAAAAAAAAAAAAAAAAAAAAAAAAAAAAAAAAAAAAGAGGAGCACAGCCGTATCTTACGTGACAGAAAGAAAATGCAGATCCTCCAGATTTATTTCTGGGGGTTTTTGGAGATTTCCTGAAGATTTCCATGTGGTTTAGCAGCAGTTTTAGTGTGGCCTCGTGCTGTGCTGGGCCCCGCTGGCCTGGCCTGCATGTCCCAGTGATGTACAGGGGAGGGTGGTGTCCCCATAACCCACCCTGCCAAGCTCAGGAGGCACCTGGCCAGGTCTCAGCCCTGCAATATTTCTCATGATTTCTTACTCCCTGTTAGACTCATAGGAAGCCTTTCAAACCTCATCTGTCAGAAGCATCACCGCTGCTCAGATAAGTGTTTTAATTTTATTTAAGCACTTCTAGCTGCACATCTCGGGTGATTGAGCGTGGCCTCTTTGTGGCAGAGTGCTTGGGAGAGGGGACAAAAATCAAACTAAATGATGGTGTTGGCCAAGCCCGCAGCCTGTCATGAAACCAGCTCCTGGCTCCCAAAACTGATTTGCCAAGGATAAATTCCCTTCCAGTTGAAAAGCCAGGCTGAACAGATGTCTTGCCTGGTGCCCTGTAAATAAACATCCCGGAGCTCTGGAGCTCACAACGAGCTGCAGGCTCCAAAAGCTGTTTCTGGATGCGACAAGTGCAGGGTGCTCCCTTCCCGAGTTGTAGCTGGCATCACACAATTGGATCTGGGATATGGGAAACTTGGGCCCACTCTGGATAAGAGGGGTCGTTGTTTCCTTGTTAGACATGATGTGCAGCATTCAAACCCGGGAACTTTGGGCATTTCCCATCGGTGGCTCAGTGAAGCACTTTGGCTCCTGGTTAGCCAGAAGAGAGGATTAATTTAGGAACCTATCATACACCACTAATTAAAAACAGAGGCTGAGGGCAGCTGGGACACCTGTGGCTCATCCCTGGCAGTGCCCAAGGCCAGGTTGGACAGGGCTTGGAGCAGCCTGGGTTAGAGGAAGGTGTCCCTGCCATGGCAGGGGTGGCGCTGGATGGGCTTTGAGGTCCCTTCCAAACCAAACCATTCCACAGCTCCTTAAATCTCTGATTTCTGTTACAGCTCCTCTCCTGGAGAGGACCTTTGTTGGCTCTCTGGGGAGTCTGACTGGGTGAGGGGTGAAAAAAAAGGAATGCTGAGGAGAAGGGACATTTGATGCCATCGGAGCAGTGATTTGCTGTGGTGCTGTGCAGTGTGGATGGGTTTGTGCAGGAAGTGAACGAGGTGCAGCCATCCCCACGGAGCAGCAGCTGCTGGGAGCCCCCAGGAGCTCCTGCTGCTTTTCCTCTGTCTTTTCCTCTTGGCTCCCCTGCTCCAGTGTTATTTTCCCTTGTTTCCAACACCTTCCCACTTGGCATGTGAGGGCTCTGTAGGGAATAACGTGGTTGCAGTTGGGAGATGCTGAGTGCACATTTCACAGCCTTTTGCCAAAACAACCCAAATATCCTGCCAGCCTTGGATGAGCGGTGCTTGCCTGAAGCTCAGTCTGCTCAAAGCAGAGTTTTTATGGTGATTTGAGAAGCAGAGCACAGCAGCAGAGGTGGTGGCTGCTCTTCTTGCTGTGGACAGCATCCTTTCCCCGCTCCTGGGGCTCAGGGCAGCAGGACAGAGGAGGGGAACAGACTCCAGGATTTTCTTCTGCCTGTATCTTACACTTAAAAAAAAAGGTGCTTAAAAGCACTTGGCAGTTGTGGTGCCAACAAACCTTGCCAAACTGATGTGCAATTTGGGTGACGCTGCAGATCCAGGGTTCTCAGATCCTTCTTTCCCCCTTCCCCGTGTGTTACAAATTGCTCTAATGTCACATAAGGGATTGGGAAAGAAACTTGGGCTCCATTCATACCGGCATTGTTGCTAGGAAACCTCTCCCTTTGACAATGGAGGGTGAGCATGTCTGTGTTTGCCTTTGGCTCTCCGAAGGACAAAAATCACCATGTGGCACTGGCGGGGGGAGGAGGACGGGGAAAAAAAAAACAAAAAAAAACCAAAAAAAAAAAACAACGAAAAAAACCAAACCAACAGCACAAAAACCCCTGAAAATTACTTTAAAATTTTACACTGTGCCAAATGATGCTCTGGATTGCAGATGCCAGTGCTTCTGGTTTTGTAGGGACACAGATGAGGCACTGCTCGACCCTTCCATGCTTCGTGTGCTGGAAAGTCAGGCTGGATTCTTGGAGTGCCTTCTGCTACCTGAGCTGGCTGGGGCTGCTGTGCCATATGGGAGAGGGAGGCGAGTGCTTGCCCGTGGTTACCACGCCGGGGGGAGCCAGCCCCTGGCATCCATGGGGAGCACACATTCCCTGGCTCTCGGGAAAGCCGCTTGATTTACAGAGTTCTGTTCGGTGGGAAAGAGAGGCTTGGTGATTCTCTGTCCCTCTCTTTTTCCTCTGAATTTCAGATATTAATGTGAAAAATAGCCTAAATACCTATTGTGTGTATATATTTTACATCGTGCATGCTTTTAATAGGCTTGAAAAGAGAAGAAAATATTTGGAAACTCTCTTGCTTTCTTCCAAAGAGCTGAGAGGACTGAAGTCTTAATTATCTAAAATCTGCCTTCATTTTTTTTTTTTTACATTTTTTCCCTTTTTTTTTTTTTTTTTTTCTGTCCTGGCTGAAAATCCTGCAGAGTGGATTTTTTTTTCCCTGCAGTATTTGCTGCCAAACACTTTGGATGAAGTGTTGCACATCAGTGTTGACCCCTGGTCAAGGCAGAAGGGGAAAATCTGGTCTTGTGGCCAGGAGATTACAATTATAATGTTTAATGTTGCAATTTTGGCTGCAGAAGAGACAAATCTGTGCCTCAAGATGGAATACTGGGTGCAGAAAACACGGACTATGCTCATGCAGTCTCCAGTGCACCCTGGTAGCAAAATGCTGATAAATTGATCATTATCTTAAGGAAGTGGGGAGTGAATTAAGTGAAAACAAGTGCAAGAACTTTACCAGTTTTAGCAAAAATCCTAATTCTTGATTAGCAGTAGACAGTAGTGAAACCTCCCATTGAACCAAACGTTCTGTGGGTTTTTTTGAGGGGGCAAAAAGCTGATAAATTGATCATTATCTTAAGGAAGTGAAGAGTGAAGTAAGTGAAAACAAGCACAAGAAATTTAGCAGTTTTAGCAAAAATCCTAATTCTTGATTAGCAGTAGACAGTAGGGAAACCTCCCATTGAACCAAACGTTCTGTGGGTTTTTTTGAGGGGTTGCATTGCCATTTTGCCCTCTGTGCCTTTTGCAGCGAGGGATAAAAGGCAGGAGCTGCTCCCTGCTCTGTCCATTGTCTGGGGGGTGATGAAGGGACCGGGGGTCCTGCTGCTGCTTGTGCCGTGTGCCAGGAGCTCTCCCAGGACAAAGACACGGTAATGGAACATGCCAGCACATCCCAGCCTGGAAGGCAGCTCAGCAGCAGGACAGCACCTCCCGAGCTGTGCTGGACCCTCTGCTCCGGGCACAAACCCTTTGTGCCTGGCCCCGCTCCCGTTCCCTCCCCTGTAGGCACATCTTTACCCATCGCACCTCCCCTCGTCCTATGAACTCCCCTCTTGGCTTTTCACACCCCTAATATCGTGGTTATTTATCCCGTGTTAAATTATTTTTGTTAAAGCAGCAGCTGGGTCCCTCTGTACAAGGTCTTGCGTATCTGTGTGAACAATCAGAGCTAAAAGTAGGATTCTTATTTCTGTTCTGGGGAGAAATTAAGGCTCAGACGCGTGAATTGAGCTGCCCAGCATCACTTTTGCAGTCCAGAGGGATTGGATTTGCAGTGTCTCAGTGTTTAGAGCAGTGGACCCACACACTTTTCTGAGTTTGCTGCAAAGGCTTCAGTGTGTGGAGTTCCCAGGACCTCCTAACTGCTCCTAGAGGATTTGTATTGTTGTTGTTATTATCATTACAATTATTTAACAATGTAGGTTTCTTTTTCCTGCCCTGTGCTTCTAAAAGTCCAATACAGAGGACTAATTTTCTTTAAAACTTTTGTCTCTCCTGGTTCACAATTAAGGATTTCCCACCCTTCCCTGCCCTCCCTTGCTCAGGGTGATTTTGAGGGGCCTCTGAACAGAGGATTTCCTAAATTTATCATAATTACCTCCACTTTGGTGCTAAATACCTCTTTTGCTGTTGTGGTCTGTGAATTCACAGGTTATCCCCATGCCCTTCTGCCTGCTTTCTGCCCAGTGAGCAGCTACAGGTGTGCACCACAAAACCAGATGGAAATGGGATTTTTGTGGAGAGCTGTGACAGTTCAATGTCCACAAAATATTTGTCTTGGATAAACTGGTTAATTTGCTGATTTTTCAGGCAATTATTAGAGTTTTAAGAGGTGTTTTATCAGCCTTCATATCACTTATGAAGATGAGGAAAGACTTGTGACAATACTGGGGAGGGGTAACGTTTGGTTGCTGACATCAGGGGTTTCTACACATAAAAAATGTATAAAATCTTATTGTCTCTAAAACTGACACTCTGTACATTAGATAGGGAAGATTATGGTGATGCATTTTGAGGAGCAGGATCCTGACCTACATTTCCCCACTGGAACTTGCCCACGGGTATTCCCACTTCTTACCCTTCCTTTAGGTTCAATATATTCCTTTTCTTGGAGCCTGCTTTCAAGGCTTATGTAGACATGAGTTTTATTTAATTAATATTTTAAGCCTGTGCCTTGATGAGGAAAGGCTCCTTTCCAAAAGCTGCAAATGGGATACTTTTATTTGAAATTGCATCAGAACAAAGGGCTCAGCACAGATTTATCTCTTGTGTTTCCAAAGCTTTCTCTAGCTCTCCATCAACTTTGGAATAAAGGGTCTATCCATTAAATTTCATTCATCAAACTCGCCTGCCGATGGCAGCAGCTCCGTTGCCCTGCCTGCCCTTTCAGAGCATTTCCTCCTGAAACCAGTGAGATATTTACTTACATTTTAGCAGCTCTTTGAAAATGGCCATTATCAGGATATATCATTATGGGTGAAGTATCCCGAGTTTAATCTGCCCGTTGAAATTTACTTCATGTAACAACACAGTGTGTGCCCTGTAAATAACACACTGCATCTCAGGAAATGAAAGATGTTTTGAATAAATAAATAATGGCTTGCTGACTACTGAGGCTCCTGGCTTTGGTAATGTACTGTGGAAGAGAAAGTAAATAGAAATCTCCTTCTGGGCATTTCCAAACAT
This sequence comes from Anomalospiza imberbis, assembly GCF_031753505.1. Classification (NCBI taxonomy): domain Eukaryota; kingdom Metazoa; phylum Chordata; class Aves; order Passeriformes; family Viduidae; genus Anomalospiza; species Anomalospiza imberbis. The sequence goes on from NC_089688.1 coordinate 33,803,619, forward strand.
CAAAATGCCCTCTGTGTTTTGTTGTGGTTAAACACACAGCCCCAGCAGAAGCCTGGAGCCCCCTGTTTGGGTGGCATTGCAAATGAGTATCACTGATTTTGCTGTAATCAGAGTTTCTGTGAGGGAGCAGAAGGTGTTGTTGGACGTAGGGGATTTTTTTAATGAAAAACTCTGGCAATGCAAGGGATGTGTCTAAAACCTGGTGGTGTCTGGTTTAATGATGACTGCGAGCATCTGAGGGATGTGTGGTTCTGGGGGGCTGCGGCAGAGCTTCGGTAGATGTTTTCTGCTGGAATTTTAGATGCTGTGGTGTGCAGTGACCACCTCATGTTTGTGTTGAGCCTTGGGACAGGGTGAGCCTGCCCCAGGGTCTAATCCAATCCTTGGATGTGCTGTGCTGCTTGAGGGAACAGGGAAGTCCTCAGGAGCAGGCAGGTGGTAGATGGAGATCATTGGCCATCCTTGTAAAACCATCTCAGAGTTCATCATTAACTTGAGTTTTAGCTGAAGATTTGGATTTGTGGAAGGAAAAGCCTGGAACCAGTGATTCCGGGTGGGTTTGGGATGGTATTTAGTTCAGCTCGATGTGGCCAGCTCAGGTGGAGATCAGCACTGCCCATGAAGAAATACAACACCTCCCACCGAGACTCAACAGAGACACGACCAGTTTGCAAATCCCATCGCTGAATAATTTTCACCAACTCTGGCCTAGGTAAAAGACAGAAATCTATCAAATGTTGTACAGATTAACTTATCACCCAGTTAAATCGGCTGTCAGTCTGGGCTGCCTGTGCTTGGCAGGGTGAATTCAAATGCATGCAAATTTCCCTGGTGGCTGACGAGCGACGATGGTGGAGCTGTCAACTGATGACATGTGAAAATACATTAACATTGTTTAAAATATATTTGAAAGGGATGGCTCATATTTTGATAACATTTTCACAGGCAAATGATTTGTATGAGATCTGAAACACTGACCACATAATTTATACTGGGAGGACTTTTTTTTTTTGATTTTTTTTTTCCTAACAGCAACTCCTCAGATATGTTTTGTGCTTAGAGGAAACCCCCAAACAATTAACGATTACCACACAAACCGGTTCGAGTCCCATGTGCCACCATTGTACAGAGTCACTGTTCCGATAGCCTCACTTGTCACTTCCACTTGATCTTTCCAAAAGTGATTAGAAACTTCAAAAGAACCAATTACACAGGCCATTGTGTTAGAGACCTGACACTTTTTTTTCCCAAAGCCTCATGCTCCTCCCTGCGTTTGGACTCGCCGTCTTTAATTTCTCCTATTTGCAAGATGGATTTCTCCACTTAATGGGAACGTCAGGAAGCAGAAATACTGAAAGCTCCACAGTGCTTTCACTCCTTCTTTCAGGGCTTAGTGACTCCTTAGCCACCCCCTCCATTAGGACACTGAGGAGCCACGTGGCCTGTGATGGTCACTCCCTGTGTCCCCAGTTCCACCAGTGACTGTTTGGATAAGCAGCCTTGAAAGGCAGAAGAGAGATGCAGCTCGCTGCAGGAAAAGGTCACAGGATGTGAACAAGTGTTGACTGAGCTGTGTGATAAGAAAAACATCTGAAGCCTGTGATTCAAGATCCAGCCTTTAGTCTCGAATCTTCAGGGGTGAAAGGGGAGAACTTAGCACAGTCTAAAAACAGCAGATCTCACAGTTCAGCAGTCAACCATGGCGTCTGATACATGAAAAAAATTACTTATGCTGTCAGCTTCCATTATTTACATGATCTTTCTATGGCTGAGTCGTGGCTGTGGATGTGCAATTCAGCTAGAAAAATTGTGTATTTACACAGATGGGTGCTGGCATGTGACCAGGGCTTGAGCAAAACGCATGGTTAGAGGTGGAAATCAAACACAGAGAGTGCTGAATTGGTTTTTGAGGGGTTTGGTTATAAGGTGTAAATGTTTGCAGGTATGAAGGGCTCTCTGGGAGATGGTGATTCTTGGGAAAAGGAAGGTGGTGTGAACAGGTTTGGGGGTTTGCTCTCCTTGGCTTCCTGGGGTGTCTGTACTCTGTTTGACAGGGGCATCTCTGCCTCTGGTTTTATTTGGAAATTCCTGGCGAGGACAAACGTGATGTCAGTACAGGCAGAAAGGTCTATCAATAAGACTAAAAGAAATGGTAGTCATAACAATAATCATAATGGAAGGTGACTGTGAAGGTGTAACTGGAGTGCCTGGGATGGGGGAGAAGTGACCTGGTGGTTCTCCTTCACAGAAACATCTCTTGATGAGGGAGAGACAGAGCTCAGGACAGAGGTGCTTTCCTTTCTCATTCATTCCCTTCTTTCTGTGGATTGTACATGGGACAAACTGTTTCCACCACAGCCTGGATTAGACTCTGATTATATCAGTGGGAATTAATCAGTAAAATTATTTTCTTTTGTGCCTTACAGTGGTGTGTTTGTGCACTCTGGGCATCACTGCTCCCCTTAGAATCCCTTCAGAACGGAAACCTGGGGATGAGATGCAATCCCTAACCTTTCCAGTGGCTGTAGGACACTACCATAAATCCCTCCCTCCCTCCATTTCTGGGATTTGCCTTTTGAACACCATCTCTAGGTGCAGATGGGCTGTAAAACACTTCAGCCAGGTGCTGACTTGGTTCCTGCTGAGGAGTTTGCACAGAGGGAATCCTCAGTGCTGGCAACCTGAACCTAGAGAGGGTGCAGGTGAAGGGAAAACTTTCCAGGTTTCAAACTGGACAGGAAATTATGTGACAGTCTTCACAAAGCTTGGGATTTTACCAGGGTTATTTGGATAGCAGTGTAGTAGTGAGGTGAGGCTTTTGTCACTGGTGTGAGGTGACATCTTTAGTGAACTTTCCATTTAAGCAGAAATCCCTGACCTGCTTTTGATCTCCAAAGTTCAAACACCAGCCATGTGTCAGGAGCACAGACCTCAGTGCTGCAGGGCACAGGTAATGGAGGAAAGAGGGATGAGAGAAGGGAAAGCAGGAACAAGGGGATGAGGCCAGGCCATCAGAGAGGCTGCCAAGAAGGGCAACAGGTCCTCTGCTGACATTAGTGGCCAGTGGTGAACTTGGAACAACATGTATTTCACATTAAAACAGCATAAAATATGTGTAGGTGTGTTTGTGCCTTCCTTGAGGGTGTGACTCTCCTTCCCTTAAGGAGGAGAAGTGTCCTTGTGGGTTGCCAAGTATTTAACACATGGAAAACTGGTACATAAAATCCATTTAACTTGTTAGTGAATCAATTGCATCTCCCTTGGTGGCGGTGTGATGTGCAAGGCCTTTCCCTCCAAATTGTTGTCTGCAGTTCTGCGGGCTCGTAGCCTGGTTCAACTCCATCCAGTTGGATAAACTGGGGGGAAAAAAGAGACTTTTGCCCACATGGAGACATCTCCTTAGGAGAAAGAAAGATCAAAGAGAAGCACGTAGTTGTTTGCTCTTAAGGAAGGCAGTGTTTTAAGGTCGGTTTTCCCAGAGGGAATTCAGCCAGTAAGTGTTCTTGTGTTGAGGGGAAAGCCTCCATTTGCCAGCCCACTGTCACTTTCAACAGCCCAGAAGCTTCTGATCGCAAATGCACTTCCCAGAAAGAGTTAAATAGCAGCGCAAGCGCAAGAAAGTGAGGAAGGGGAACAGAATTCCTCAACTTGGAGCGCTGTCAGAGCATCCCTCCCCGCTCGGGCCAGCCTTGCCAGCAGCTGGATGTAAGCAAGGCAGGCGAGCGGCGGGGAGGGTGGGACACAAAGCTGGCCCCCGCCTCCCTCCGCGCACTGCCGCTAATTGCTTTTCCCGCTCCAAGGCCAGTTCCACCCCTGGCTGGGTCAATTACCGCTGTTTTGAGCAGCCGGGATTGTCAGCTTGTTAAAAACGGGACCACACTCCCGGTACTAGAAGTGATTCCAGCATTTATTATAATAAAAGAAAGGCCTAGAGCAAGGGGGCCCGCGGGCTGAGCAGGAGCGCTCCCGTCGGGGATGCTGCAGCGCCGGCGCTGGGTCTGCTGAGCAGCGATGTCCCCGAAGTTCCAGGTGGAGCGGCACGGGTTCAGTGGACCAGATAGCCTTTTTATCCTGTTTTTTGTCCCTTTGGGTCGATTTCTTTTTGGATCCTTCATTGGCATGAAGGTTTAAGGCGCTTGACTGGCCCATGACAGTTCTGTCCAGGCTGGCTCGTTTCGCTGGGGGTGGTGCACTTTACTTAGGTGTATTATTGCACGTTGAGTACCGTATTTCTTACAACTACCCTTTTAACCCCTTTCACCATAACCAAAGTTACATGCTTAACAACCATCAACTATTTTAGAATAGTTTCTAACCTGTTTTTAACAAGCTCATTGCGCTACTTCGCTCTTTACTGCTGGGTCCGCTCGCAGCGGCTCCGGGATGTGTCGCTCCCAGGAGCCTGGGATCGCTGTTGCCAGCTGGAATGGCCACTTTTCCTCCGGGGAAAATTGGCTTCTGGGACTAAACCTGTCTCCAAAGCTCTCTCCGTGCTCCTGGGTTGTTTTTTTGGTTTTTTTCTCCCGTGTCCGTCCCTTCTCAGGGACGCTGGTGTGGGTAGGGGGGAGGTGGCATTGCTCTGCCACGGGGCTCGGTGTGAAGGGGGTGTTGAAGAAATCAACATTTTTGCACCCATTCTGTCCCAAACACGGCTTCTGGTGCGGGAAGCATGGTTGAGGTTCACAGGATTGTTAGAGCTGGAAGGGACCTGTGGAGATGGAGTCCAAACCCCTGCCAAGACAAGGTCACCCAGAGCAGGGGACACAGGAATGGGCCCAGGTGGGTTGGGAATGTCTCCAGAGAGGGAGATTCCACAACTCTCAATCCTGCTGTGAGATTTGCATCCTTGACTCAAACTTTTTCAGGATCAGAGCCCATCAACCCCCATGTGCGGGGTTGTCTCAGTGAACTCCCACAACTCTGGGGACAAGTTGTGGGTTTTGCTGATCAGATTCAGGGCCTGGCACGGCAAAGCCCAGATCCTGCCTAAGGTACTCCAAATGAACCCCTCAATTTAAAAAGATTCTTTGGCCAGGTATGGAAGTTTTGTTATAATTGAGTTTTTCCCCCTTTCTCCCCCGTTTTTTTTCCCCTTCAAAATGATTATAGATAATAAAGTAGGATGTAAAAGTCCTCATTAAAAATGCATTTTGTAAAATTGAAACTTAAGTGTCAGGTTTTTTGAGCAGTCTGTCAAATACTTGACAATTAAAATAGCTGTTTTTAAAAATTTAATGAGACACAATAAGGACTAAATGCACAAGAAGCTTGCTCCTTCTTAGGATAAAGTAGAAACATAACAAGTCCATTATATTTCCTTACAAAAATGTCCCATTTGTAAAATATGCTATAATCTATTTTTAATTAAATTAGTATATGCAATTTATTACCTGAGCTATATTTATTAATATTTAATATTTAATTTCAAATTAATTATCCAAGTGAAAGAGGGCTCAGCTGGGCTGGAGAGACTCACAGAACAGCAAGTGTCCTGCAGCAGCCGGAGGTAAACCTGGAATGTGCAGCTGTCCTGAGCTTTGTGGGAATGATGGAAAAAAAAATTATACATCAGAAGCTGTGGGTGCAGTCACCTTCCTGTGTGGAAGTGTGGAATCCCTGAGATGAATGCCTCGCATCCATATATTCATAATTTTGGGAAGTATTTTCACTGTGTTAATCAGAGAATGGATCAGGTTGGAAGGGACCATTGGAGGTTATGGAGTTCAACCTCCCTGCTCCAGCAGGGACATCCCAGAGCACATCACTCAGGATGGCTGGTTTCCAGGTGGCTTTTGAGCACCTGTAGAGAAGGAGATATTGCTGGTATTTCATCTCAACACTGCTCTCTGTGACTCTGGAGCATCCCGTGCATCAAGACCTGACCTCCCAAAGTTGCACCTTCCACCTCTTTCCTGGGTAGTTTGCTCCATTTCTGTGCTTTGGGAAGTTTTGCTTTAGATTTCCACAAGATGGAATTTCCTTCTTCTCTCCTGAGCTTAGGTGAGCAGAGAAGAAGGTCCCACTCAGGAATTTAAAGTGTGATTTCTTGGGTCAGCGCCCAGCCTGTCACCCTGTGTCACTTTAGGCAAACCCAGGCAGACACAAACCATGGAATGGTTTGGGGTGGAAAGGACCTTAAATCCCATCCAGTGCCACCCCTGCCATGGCAGGGACACCTCCCACTGTCCCAGGTGCTCCAAGCCCCAGGGCCTGCCCACCCTCCCAGGGAAGGAATTTTTCCTACTAACCCACCTAAACCCACTCCTAGTCTGAAGCCATTCCCCCTTGTCCTGGCACAAGAGGCTCTTGTGAAAAATCACTGCACTGGGCCATGTGTTCAGGGTTTTCTTCACCACTGTGACAGGTAGCAGTTTTAATATTTGTGAGTGCTGGCAGACCTAAAGTTAGGGCATCCTCGGCTCTCTCCTCTTCTCTTGTCCCTATTCTCTGTTTCTTCCCTTGGAAAATCTTCTACCACTTCTTCTCTGGAGCACTCCAGGGCAAATCTCTTGAAGCACCTCTTATTTTTTCCTTTTAGTTTGCCACTTTTTGGTTTCAGTACTTTGTGAACAGGATTAAATAGATATCTTGCTCTCAGCCATATACAATCCGACAGGAGCTGCACCAACGGGGAGCTGTGGCTGTACAATGGAATACTTCCTAATTTACCCGGATAATTTGCAGAGACTGCCAGTCCTCTGTTGGTTTAAGCCAAACTTCAGTGTGGGTTGTTGTTTTGTTCTTTTTTCCTCAGGAATATAATTTTATATTAATTACACAGGGATTATCCGAAGGTGTGTGTAAATTCCACGTGATTTGTTGAAAAAGGCACCTTTCTGGGAAGGAAAAAGAGCAATCCACTGTGCCAAAGCTCAGACAGTTGCAGTATTTTAATCAGCATGGATGTGCAAAACCAAAATAAAAACCCTAGGAGTAGTGATTTTCTACATACAGTCTGTTTAGTTTGGGAAAACAAATGAAAGAGAGAAATAATTCAATGCTCGGTTGAATAATTGAACATCCTTCCTTCCCAGGATGCACAAGGTGGTTGTACAAAAATCATTTGTTAAACAAAAGTGACCATTAATAATCCAAAGTTGTTCCCTTTTTGGCTGATTTTCATGCAACCCCATCCCCATCATAAAAGAGCTGTAAGAGGAAGCTTGTCTTTATTTATTAATTCAGACTGACTTCAGAAAGCGCTCCCCAAACCACCAGTGATGGCTTCTGACAGGCTCCTAATCTCTGCCCGCTGCTGCAGGAGCAGCGTGGCAGCAGCTTCTCATTAGTCCTGGCACTCTGAGCCACAGCTCGGGGGGTTCCGTGTCCTCCACCCTGGGGGCCAGGTGGGCACAGGCACAGCTGGGTCCTCATCCCGGGCTCCTGGATGTCCCCGATTGTCACAGAGTGGTGGCAGCACTGTGGAAGTGTCCCGTGTCACACGTGATGACCTTGGGTGTTGGAACCCTGTTTGCTGAGAGTTTCAGACTTTCTGTGCTGCCAGGCACTGACCCCCAGGAGAACACTGCATTGACCTGGGGCCGTGGAGAAGGCTTCCAAAATGGAATGGCAGAACTGGGATTGTGGGGGTGGAGTTTGGATAGAAGTGTGTGATGTCACAGGGTGGGAAACTTAGAGTTTCAGGGTTTAGAATATAGCAATATATATACAGCAAGATGGAGGTTTTAGGGTGGAGGCTGGTCCTTCTTCTCCACCTTCTTCTCCACCTTTTTCTCCACCTTTTTCTCCACCTTTTTCTCCACCTTCTTCCCCACCTTCTTCTCCTACCTTCTTCTCCACCTTCTTCTCCATGGGTTTGGGTGGTTTTGTGTATTTGGATAAAAAAGTCCACATTGCAGGCATGAGTGATTAGTTATTGGGTTAAAAGTGAAAATAATTTAGGTGCCATTTCTTAATTGGAGAGTTTATCCTTAAAAGGCCTTGTAGAGAGAGAGAGACAGCTCCATTTTTAGTTTGTTGGAGTGAAGTGCTGTAGAACTCAGGGTTTGTGAGACTGTGACATGGATAAGAACTAATAAACTTCTGAGTTCCAACAAATCTGAGTCCCCCACACCTCCTCTCACACATTTAATCCCAACCTTGGGAAAAATAAGATAAAACTCGACACTCAGGGTGTTCTGGTGTTGCAGGAGCTGTGATGGACCCCGTGCTCCGACTGCCCCGAGAGAGGTGTGGAGAGGAGCTGGGTGTCCCCTCACTGGGGCTGGGGACAGCTCTGTCCCTGCACAGTGCGAGGGACAGAAATGTTATTAGAGTGGAGTAGAATCTTGGAACGGTTTGGGTTGGAAAGGACCTTCAAGACCACCTTGTTCCACCTCCTTCCATGGGCAAGGACACCTTCCACTATCCCAGGCTGCTTCTGTCCAACCTGGCCTTGGTCACTTCCAGGGATCCGTGCAGCCACAGCTTCTCTGGGCACCCCGTGCCAGGGCCTGCCCACCCTCACAGGGAAGGATTTCATCCCAATAATATCTAAATCTAACCCTGCCCTCTGTGAGGTAAAAGTTGGAGTTTTGGTTGGAAGGGACTTATGGTGCTCATCCAACCCAACTGCCTGACCGGTTCAGTTCCAACCCTTCCCACCGCCTGGGACAGAGGTATTGATGAAATCCCAGCACCGAGCAGGTACCTGGAGCTCAGCACTGGGGACAAGTCAAGGTTTTAGACTCCAAATCTGCAGCAGGAGCGGTTTCTGTGTAATGTCCACTGAGGGTTTTATCAATACTGTCAGTGATACCATTGAAGCTGCAGCCAAATTCCTCCTTATTTGCAGTGGTGCGGTCCCTTCTCCTCCCCGGGCACACATCCCGCTGTGCTCCCCAGACACGATGGGCACTGACTCGTGTGTCGAGGCCTGGCTT
>NC_089688.1:33815000-33885000 GCF_031753505.1 Anomalospiza imberbis
AGAGACCATCTCACTGAAAGTGGACAAGACTGGGGTGATTTTTGATGCATTTGAATATCCTTTGAACCCCTACTGTTCAGCTGGACTAAATGACCAATTAAGTTTGTAGACCCTGGTGATAATGTCACCATGTGGATGTTATTAGCATGATCATTCTCCTACTTACTCGTGTCTGCACAACGGCTTAGAAAAGATAGTTACTATTCGTTGTTGGATGAAACACACTCAGTGCACTTGGAGACGGGAAAAATACGAACAGCAGGAGTCACACAACTTTAAATTTTCACTACTGGCATTTCAGCTTCCCTTTCTCTTTTCCCTAATCTATCCTGTGTCCACTGTGTGAGTCTGGCAAACTAATAATTAGGACGAATGGATGGGATCAGGGTGATGTGCCACATAAGGTAAGGGGTAGTTTGGAAGATGGCAAGAAAGGTCACTTCCTTGGAGCAGGGAAAAATTGAGGGATGAGCTGGCTTTGAGCCAAGAGCCTCTCCCTCTCATCGCTCCCTCCACAAGCCACAGCCTGGAGGAGTTGGTGCCACTTCACCACGGACAATGATGGATGGTGCTGAAGTCTTTCTGCCACCTCATGGCACTGATCCTGTGGCTTGGTACAGGAATGGGTACAGGAATCCATCTTTCCTGAAGAGCCTTTTTTATTTCCTGAATGTGTGGTACTTATCTGGGTCAGGCTAATCCAGAGCTTGTAATTTTAGGAGAATGGTATTGGTGTGATTGTGCAAGGAAGGGCTCTACTTCAGGAGCAACAGGCTGAAGGTACAGTGAGAAATTGTTCTGTAATTTTGTTTATGCTTTAGATCCTGAGCTCTTCAGGTGGGGTTGGTTTTTGGTCTGTGTGATTCCATATTATTTATTCCTTATTTAACCCGGGTCCAACGTTATGCCAAACCTCTGGCACTCTCTTGGTTGGCACAGATTTCAAATGCTACTTCTAGGAAAAAAAGAGTAAACCCTTCACTTCTTCCTTTTGTTACTTGGGGGATTCTCCTTTACTTCCTGAAAATTCTCACTTTCCTAAGTGAATTTATCAAGGTAAGCAGAGAAAGAGATAAGTGTTGCTTGTTCCCTTCCCATTTGGTCATGGCTGCTGCCTGCCCCAAATCCTTATCAGGAAGTTTATTTAAAACCACCCATAACAGCAAACAAACTTTGTGATCCCAGACTGTACACGCTGGTTTTTTCCCGTAAATTTTGCTTTACTACTTCAGCCCCCATGCTGTTCATTTGAACCTTTTAGGGTCTTTTGGTTCTCATTCAAGTCCTGGGGTCAATGTAACATGAAATTTTTCACTTGTCAAAAACATTTTATGCAGGAACTGTGGCAGCAGCTGCCCTGGGTGTTTCTGGAGCACGGGACAGGATGGGGTTTGTCCTTGCAGCTCCACCTGAGTGTCTGCAGGAGCTGCTCTTGCTTGGCTTTTTCTGCTGGCTCGGAGCATCTGGAAAATGGGTGCAAATACTCCCCTTCTGTGCTTTTGCCATCACATCCTCCCTGAAAAGGGCTTTTGTCAGGCTGTCAAAATACATCTTGTCCAGTGCCAGGTGCTGGTGTCAGGGCTACGAGGTGAGGCATGAAAGTGCCTGAGTGTTTTCCACCCTGCCACTGAGGCCGAGGCTTGTGGCACCCCTTGGAAGGCTTGAAAGGGGCACAAAGAATGACGCTGAGCATGACTGGGGGTGTTTTCCCCCCTCTCTCTCTACCCGTGCTGAGAACAGAAAACACTTGTGATTTCCTGTCAGCTTCTCCCAGTACTTTCAGGACTCGCTCACCGTGTTTCCTCCCCCAAGCAGAATATCGTGCCCTCAGTCCTCAGCTTCCCAAGCAAGGCGGAGAAGACATCCACATATTCCCTACACCATTTTTCTCTTTAGTGGATATTAGCAGATGTGCTTCCAGCAGACTGGCTAAGCACAAACAGGCTTTTAGAGCGACAGGTTCATGAACCAGGGGCCCCGCTGGCGCTCGCGTACCCAGCTCCCCTCGCCGCGCTCACCGCGCCCCAGCCCAACACGCCACGCCAAGCCGGCGAGCCTCGAAACCTCCCTCTCCCGAGCTCCCCAGGGTTCCTGCTGATTGATTTCTTCTTCTTTTTTTTTCCTCTTTTCCCCCCTCCTCGCTGCCCGCTAAGCGATGCCTATGCGTGGCTGTGCGCGGCGCGGCGCGGGGCTCACTTGCTGCTCCCAGATAAGCGCGTTAATCCTTTGTCTTGTGCGGCGGGATAAGACACCGGCCCTGGCGGCAGCACCGCGCTGTTTGCTCGAGCTGCTTCCGCAGAGCTGCTGCAGAGCTCTCAGAGCGCTGGGTCTTGGCCCATTGCCCCTGCTAGGCTGCTCCCTTAATGGATTAGCCGGACTTCAAGGAAAATCCTGCCTTAACAATAGCGAGGAATCGTGTGGTGCTTGGTCTACCTAAGGAGAGGTGCCAATGGTATTTTCTGCTACCAGCGAAGCTGCTCAGGCGCTTTGATCCGATTTCTCTCTTCTTGATTTTGATATCTCTACAAAAGCCATTGCAGATGGGAAAGGGAAAAAAAAAAAAAAAAAAAAAAAAAAAAAAAAAAAAAAAAAAAAAAAAAAAAAAAAAAAAAAAAAAAAAAAAAAAAACCCAACAAACCCCAAACACGCCAGCCAAGCCACCCTCAGACCCTCAGTTTTTGTTAATTCTTTTCTTTTTTTTCAGCTTTACCTTCTCTTCCTTCCCCCCTCCTCCCCACCCCGCTCCCCGAGCTGCAGAGGCGGCCTCGTGGAAGAGAAACTAAATAGCTCTCTTCTTGCTTTGGGCTGTTTTTCATCACTTCTTCTGTGCTTCCTGACCCCAAAAAGCAGGCTTAAGTTGCTACATTCCTGCTCCTTCACCATAGCCAGAGACACAGTTCTCCTCGTTTCAGCAGATGTGCCAAAGGTACTCTGCTTTCCCTCGGGTATAACTTCAAATTTTGGCAAATGCAAAGGCTGGACATAGTCCAGGAAAATGTTTTTGTCGTGCAAAAGTGTTTTTGTTTTGCTTTGTCTGAAAAGTAATTTATTTGATCTGGAAATGTTGTTTTAAACATACTGCTGAAACTCTTAGAATTCCAGAGTTTCTTAATTTTTCAAGGGATCTCTCACTGAGCTCCAGATGTTTTGCCACTGACCATCAACTCTGGAAATGGGTAGCCAAGCAGGGAAATTATTATTCCTCTCAGCCTTATCTATACCAGAAGGCACAAGCAGTGACACTGAAAAAATGTCAATTAACCTGCACTGTTGGTAACCTCAGAGGCTTCTTTTTACCTGGAAACTTATTTTTTTTCTTTTTGGTGGAAAAATTTCCATATGCGTGCGTGCACAAGTCTGGGTGCACACATGAGCAAAGCCATGGATGTGATGCTGGAAATCCTGCTGCCTTTGGTCAGCTTTAGAGGGAACTGAAGCCCAGCTGTGCTCACAGTTAGGAGAATTCACAGGGCTAACACACATAAAAGCAGACATGAGATCCTTTATGTCTCAGACCAAGCAGCAGGCGTGTTTGGGGTCCTGCAAAAAAATACTGGATTGATGTGAAGCTCTGTGATGGTGAAAATATGTGGGATTTCTGCCACCTGCCCTTTGCATCCATCCTGTATCCTTCTCAAGTCAGCTCATAACCAATTCTTCCCAAGCTTCCAGCTGGTTGGCATTTCTTGTGTAAAATAATTAATGATTAGAGGGAATGGAGAAATCAGCTTAGGGATAGTCAAGCCTGGTCTTGGGCATTTGTATACAGGCACTTGTGTGCAGTCAGGGCTCAGCAGCAGTGTCAAAGGGGAAAAAAAAAAGATGAATTATATGAAGAAATAGTAGGGAAAAATAATTTGAAAAGAATATATAGAATATTTACACCTGCAGGTACAGAAGGAGTCTATAAGGAGGGTCAAAGGTGGCTTTTGTATGGGGACAGGGCAAAAGAAAATGTTGGAATTATGAGCTGGGCCAAAAGTTATTGGCTTTGAGTTTGTTACTCAAATCTCCAGGAAGTGAGAGCACAGCTGTAGGAAACTTGCTCCCTGCTCCAACTCTTCCAGCCCTCCCTGGGTGCGGCCTCTGGGAGCTGAGATGGACCTTTGGACCAGTCCAGGATGGCCAGTCCCATGGGATCCTTGTGCAATTGTGTTTAATCCTAGAACCACAGAATTGTTTAGGTTGGAGAAGCCCTCTAAGATCACTGAGTCCAACTGTTGTCCCAGCACTGCCAACTCCATCACTAAACTGTGTCCCCGTGTGCTTCAGTTCCCAAAAAATGCCCAAATGGCAGTAAATAAAAACACAAAAAGGCAGGAAATGATGTATTTTGGGACAGCATTTCATGCACTGGCATTTTGAGGCCTTAGAAAGCCACATTGTCTGCTGTGGAAAGGCTCATTCCCTGAGCTCCATGCCTCACTAAGATCCCAAAAATTGCTTCCTCTACCATCAGGGTAAGATGGGAAGAAGCTGCTGGTTCATCCCTGATTTTAGAGCTTGTGGTACAGACACGAAAGCTGCTGAGGGGCTGACCAGAACAGTCTGCTCCAGCTGCCTGGTTCCAAACACACGGTCCCCTCGTGTGGCTTTAAGAGTGATGTGCCCTGGGTGGTGACTCTGCCCTGACAGCCTGACCTTGCTGGGTTTGGCTCATTTTGGGTCTCTATCCAAAAATTATGGCTCAGTAAAACTGGGCAGGGACTTGTTCACTGTGTTGTGGAGATTTTGTGCTTTGGGTTCAATGAGTGGATGTTTTTCAGGAAAGCATTTCCACCAAAAAATCACCCATAGTCCTTTAATTTTACACCAATGGCAAGGTTCAGGAAAAGTTCTCATTCAAATGATGTGACTTGAATAATACTGGAATGAGTAGAAATACTGATGATAGTTGTTCCTCCATTGCACTTTGTGCCTCAGTCCCAAGTCCCTGACGCGTATCTGACTATGGAAAGGTTATTTTGGAGTGCAGAAGCCTGGACAGAGCCCCCACCTGCAGGGATAACAGGACAGGGGGCATCAAGACAACTGTGTGGAATTGGAAAGATGAGACCCAGCCCACAGGACTGTGTTGGAAGGTAGCACACAGATATATCACAATTACACTTCTCTGAGACTGGAAATGCTGGGTAATTGTCTTTCCCTGCCAGTGTGCTCAGGGCGCTTTACAACAATAAATTTCACCAGGAGTGCTGAAGAACAGAAAGCACAATAATGGGAAACCTGCTGCTCCAGGAATGCAAGGAAACGAAGCTTTCATGGAAAAACTGGGGTCTGGGTGTGCAGGGTCATGGAGCCCAGGGTGCTGCCTCGAGGCTGGAGCTCCTGGCAGTGGGTATGGGTGGGGAGAGGAGGCAATGCCAGCCCCCAGCCCTCTGGAGCGCTGCCCACCCTGCCTCTGCAAAGCAGGAAAGCTCGAGGCTGAACATTGATTTAGGGCAAGGACAAAGTTCTCTTTACAGCCAAAACAAAATTGTGTGCCAATCAAATAGGTGTGAGACAGGCTGTTGTTGACCTCTAGGGAGTATCAGAGGACAAAAATCCTTGGAAGGAAATTCAAAAAACAGCCTCCAGGGAAGCCAAGAACTGCTGGAAGTGCTGCAGCACCGTGGTGCCAGGACCTCTGAGCATCCATACAGCCCTCCCTGTAAAGACACCTCTAATATTCCATCCTGCGGCTAGAAAACATCTTCATCTTGCTTCCTAAAAGGCAGCATGGGTTGAGATTTGGGAGATTTTGTGCCTGGATCATTGCAGACCCTCCTTTATTGTCTGGGGAAATGCAGCTCCAGCCCTGCCTGGGAGAAGAAGAGAGTGATCCTTTCTCTCCTCTCTTCTCTTTCGCCTCTCTTCTCTCCTTTCTCCACTCTCTTCTTCCCCCTCTCCTCTCTTCCATCTCCACTCTCCACTCTCTTCTCTGTCCTCTCTCCTCTCTGCAGTGGGTGGTGAGTGCAGATCCTTCCAGCAGGTGCCTGTTGTTTTTGAGGCACGTCCTACCGCAGGACCTTGATCTCACTGGGGTCTTAATAATAGCAAGATAGCAAAAATAATCAGAATATATTCAAAAATGGACAGGAGAGGGTATTTGGCTCATTCACAATGGCCATTAGTTAGCTGATACTTGCTGTGCTTGCTCTCTATGCTTCAGAGCCATCCATAATTAGAACATATTTTTGTAACCCTATCTTGGAGCAGATTTGATTTTTAGGAAGGAAAAATGTCACTAAATCATTATTATTCATGTGACAAATCCTGAAGGGTAAATTTTTTTTAAACACCACCTCTATCAGTCTCTCCCATGTCACCTAACTTTTATGCAATAACACTGTTCCCTTAGAGATACCGTATAAAATATCTCTCACTTCCCAATATTATTCATAGAATTCCCATTATAGAACATTGAAAACCCAGATTAGAAGAGTACAAGAATATTTTATGACCAGTTTGAAAATGCTGTTACTGCTGCAATAAATTAAGAAGTTAAATTACTCCCACATTGAGTATTGATATACTGTGCATGGCAGAAAAATTCCTTTGAAATATACTGTACAATACATATAGAGAAATTCCAGCCCCTTTGATGGCTGCCAGCAAAGGGGGTTGTGAGGACTTGGGGGTGGGGGATTGGGTTGCCAAGTTTGGTTTTTAAAGCAGCAAGTTGAGCAAAAGCAAAATCAGAACAGCAAAATTTCATACAGATAACTGGGAATAATGGGATGTTGCATTTAATAGCCAAGTTCCTCATTCCTCTCACTTTCTTTATGAAGTCTATAGATAGAAGATATTTCCTGGGTCAGCAGACCCAATTTCCTATAATATGATTTTCTCTTGCTTATATCTATGTGGACATTTATTTGCAGCCTTTACCTGACCACTGTGAGGGTGTGGTGTGTATAGACCTCTTTTATATTAGGTGGGTTTTGGGGTTTTTTTGGCTGAATGGTCATTCAAACTCATATCTTTTACTGCCAAGGGAAAAGCAGAAAAAAATTAGGCATGTTGGATCCAATCTGGCTGATGGGATATAATTGCTTTTAGATATGAAGATATTCAAATAATTAATTAAGTCAACTTTTAAGCTTTATTTCTAGTTGTTTGCATTATTGGAGTGGTGTAAAGCCACCAGAATGGGCCAGATAATTTCGATGCAGGAATTTATGAGCACAAATTGTCTTTTTTTTTCCTGCTTACACAGCTTCATTTGTGAAGCATTGCATAGGGAACTGCACTAATACAAAGTGGTTGTTACAACTTCAGGTAAGAGCTGATCTTTCTCATAAATTTCCATGTGTTGTGTGCTGGGCATTTTATTAAGGAAAATAATTGGAGAGATTTGCCTGCTAGACCAGATTGGCAACCAAACCACCTATTTTGCAAGGAAAAAAAAAAAAAAAGTAACAAAAGAGCCCTTTTGCACATTTTGTAGAGGAATCCAAAGAGCTGCTGCAGAGCCGGCAGTGTAAGCAGCTTATTGGGGTTTGCCAAGAACACAGCAAATCCAGGCCTTGAGTTTACAATAATAATTACAGTGTATTCGGCTGATTGCAATATTCTGGCCCAACAAGGCCTGTTTAACTAAGCTGGCCCTGGAATGGAGTACCTACAAGTAATGTGATCTATTTATTAACGAGTGCTTTTTACAGGAGCGTCCATTCTGAGCTCCCTCATTATTCCACAAACGGGGAACTGGCTTTCAGCAAGAGTCGTTTATATAAAACGCATCAGAGGAGTTATTTAAGAACAACACAAACCTCGATTAAGCTCTGGTGTGAGTTTTTAAAGGTTATTCTTGGAGGATTTTCCCTCCCAAGGAAAGCCAGGCAATGAAGGGTAGAAGCCGAGCAGAATGTTTTTCCCTAGACGCGCCAAAATATTCACTCAAAGATCAGCAGCAGCTTTCTGTAAATCCCCAAGCTTAGGCGTGCTTGTCGGACCCTTGACTCTTCCGTGGAGTTGGTGCTTCTCAGATTAAGCCCAGGCCAACCAGGGAACCGCTCAAACCCACGCGGATCCGGCGCCGATCCGCAGCCCGAGCGCTGCCCACGGCGCCTTATCTTGGTGTGTAATCATGTAGCAGATCATGTATTCATTTGTATCATTAAATAAAGACTAACAGAGCCGTAGACCCAGGCGAGCAGGAGGGATGCTCGGAGGATCATGGGTTCCCGGCATGCCCCGCTCCCCTTGGAAAGGCGCTGACTCACTCCCCGAGCAATCAGCGTTGTGTGCCATTACAAATGGGCTGGTTAATAGGCCTGCATCCATTATCATTAGTGCATCTCAGCACGCAGGTACATGATGGGGCCTGCCAGCGCATTTGCTCCAGCTCACTGAGCCAGGGGCCATGCTCCATTGCAAATGAGGATGAGGAACACCTGCTCCAGGGTTTTTCGGCAGACCGGAGTCATCCTTCACATCTCATGCAACACTTGTTCTGTCAGAATGCAATGCTGGCACCGGCCGGAGCGGGGCTGTGCCAGGCGTCCGACTAAAGATTAGACACTTCCCTGTGGTCTCTTGCTCAAGTTCAGCTTTGAATTCTTTTTTTTTTTTTTTTCCAAAGAAAGCTTTTAAAAATTTATCAAGTTCGTATTAGGCATTCAGTCATTATGTTAGGGGTTTAAAAATAAAGATGAAAAAAAGAGAAACTTTGCTTCAGAAATTAACTTCTTTTTTTGGCAATTAGAATGGCAGCATAAAATATTTATTGGGTCTGATAATTTTATTCACATTGCTGAGTTCTGGCTGTTTGGATACACTTTTTGAGAAAGGTTTTATTTTTGATTTTTAAATTGATTTCCCCTCCGCCCCTCTATTTTTCTTTCTGGCCTTCTGCAACTATTCCCAGTGTTAATGGGATTTTCTTTTTCATTGTCTTCACCAGGTGACCCGAGATGTGATATTGGACACTAACCAAAAGGGGGAAAATATGACAAAATATTGCCTTCTTCAGGCACACGTCTTTCCATGCAGAGGCCTCTGCTCTGGCTGCCCTCCAGAGCCAGGACAAAGGCTTTCCTCATCCTGCTCCAAAAGGCACAGTGCTCGCTGCCAGCCCCAGGCTCGTTTGCTTGAGGCACTGGAAATCAAAATGAAGGGAGAAAAGCCAGTTGGAATTTTTGAAGAAGCAGCTCTTGAGGTTTGTGATTTACACTGAAGGGCACAGTGAAGGTGGCAGCGTGTCCTTCCCATTTTCCCATTTCCTTGCCCTGTGTAACCGGGATTTTATGGGCACTGCTGGATGCCAAAGCTTCTCGGTCCTTAAAAAAAGGAATCCTGCAAGTGTGACCAGCTGGGAGATGCTGTCAGGCTCATGCACATCCCTTCATCCCAATGGATCACTTCCCACTGGGGAGAGTCCTCCAAATCACTCCCTGGGGAAGGCACTTGGCGTCCTCCAGTGACACTTCCCTGGTGAATGAGGAATCACCTTCTGAGGCAAGGCTGGAACTGAGCTGGAGCAGGAGGACATTCCTTGCCACATCCTGGCAAAAATGCAGCACCAACATCCACTCCTTGACCAGAGTCCTCTTTGTCTCCCAGGAAAGCAGAAAGAATGGGAGTTGCTGCTTCTCCAAAATTCAGGTAAGAAAATCTGACTCTGCACTTGGAACAAGGCTTTAACTAAGAAATTTCTGTTTGCTTTCCATGCTTTTCTTTTTTTAAAGAGTTATTCCTTCCCCACCTTCCACAGTCCACACTGAAGAGGCTTTTGGTTCTGCTTCCAGAGCCTCCAAGAAAATGACAACTGTTTCAGCAGGAAGCCTCATCTGGTGGAATCCAGGTTTCCACAGTGATGAAATCATGCTGGAAGTTACAGATCTGCTGGTTTGGTGCTCTGCCAGGAAAGCAGAGTCCTCAGTTTGTACTTAGGATCCCAAGCTTTATCTCTACTTTATGCCCAAGCACTACAAAAAAATGCTTCCCAGGAGCTATCCTTTTAACCCTTTTTTGAGCTTTGGTACTCAAATGGAACCTTGGACTCTCTTTCCTCTCTGTTTCTTGGTCCCTCCTGGGCCTGAGTTCCTTTTTTATAATTTGACAAAATGAAAATGCTGCAGGAAGCACTTATGTGAATGCTTGTAGATTAGAGATTTGTGTTAAACTTCTGAGGTTTTCTGAATTTTCCGTGTTATTATACAGAAATATTCCTGTTTCTCCTATTATTCTGGTTACTTCAGAAGGTCTTTAGGGCTGTGCTCACCCAATGCCCTTGGATTGCTGCTGGAGATGTCCCTGCCTTCCCCAGGGGATTGTGGGCTGGTCACTGATAACTCAGTATTACCCACAGAAAGAAGCTGAAAAGTTTCATATCACTTTGTGTAAATTTTAAGGGAGACAGAGACAAAAAAATCTTCATCTTTTGAAATCCAGTTGTGACATTTTTTGGTCTGTGACATAGTTCAGCAAAACCAAAAAGGAAAAAGTTGTCCTATGAGGCTGGAAGGACCACCCACCCACCCAGGGCTGTTGGGAAATGATGGGATCTGCTGAGAAGGAAAAGTATGGAAAGAGACCAAACACAGAGAATTCTCACAGATTGCAATGGGAAATTTGGGAAGCAAAATACTTCCAGTTGCATTTAACAGGCGGTTAAATCAGTATTTACCCTTTTCCTTGTTTAAGGCAAATTTCCAGGTCTGTGCCTTTTGAAGGATTTGGGTTTGATGGGGTTTTTGCTCGTGTACTATAATTTTAATTTTAGCTTCTATCCATTCACTGAGAGCTGCTCAAAGTTGATGTTGCTGCAACACTGGAAAAAATTGGCTGGAAAGGCCAATTTTCCACTCATGCAGGTCTGAAAATCCTGAGGAAGAGCTGTTCAGAGGGACGGCAGTAATGCAGAATAAGGATGTGTGTGGTTGATGCAGGCTAGATTTGGGGATATTTTAATTAGAAGCATGAGTAGGAAAATTAGGATTTGGGTTGGATTTTTCAAGGAGGAACTCTAGACGAATGTCTGGAGGACTCTAGAGGAAGCAATCCCTTGGGATCAATCTGTAAGTCTGGCTTTGGGAAAAGGCAGAATCAGGCAATGAGAGACAAGCCTGATAATTGTCTGGGGATGCTAAAAATTCTTGGTTTTCTTCTGTCACAACAGAAATAAACAATATCTTCTTTTTTTTATTTGTTTGTTTTTTCCCCATTCCATAGGGAGTGCTGGATACCTACTAGGACTTTCATCCCACCCTGCAGGGAAGAGCTCCAGAGGGATATATGGATTATTGTTATTGGCTGGGAGTGCAGTGATGCATCCTTGGTGCTCAGAGAGTTTCTTCCACAACACCCCAAACTCCAGGTGTAGGCACCACTCCGGGCCTCAGCATCCTTAAAAACATCACCTTTCAAAGTTCATTATGCAACATGAGCAATAAATATTTAAAATATATCAGATATCAAAAATTTTTAAGCAAAGCCTTGAAGCTCAGGGTGTGTTTACACACTTTGCTGGCTGAACAGACCTAAATGTGTGTTTTTAAAATCCCAATCCCATCAGGATGTCAAGCAAACAACACCTCCACCCAACTTCCATATACTTTAAATACATGGATGCTGCTGGGTTTAGCTGTTAGCTGGAGAAAGAGCTGAATCTAACTGGGGAATTCCAAGTTTATATAATTCCTAACCTCATTTCTTGCGTTGTGCTGCAGCCTTGCCCTGTGATAATCCATCCCTTCATCCCAGTGATGGAATGGCTGCAGCCAGACGTGCCAGGGAGCCCTGAGCCCGTGATGTGACAGCCCAACCAGATTTTGAAACCGCATCTCTGGAGGTGAGAGGCTCTTGCATTAACCCACTTGTGCTGCTACATTTTTAAAGCACGTTTTTTTAATACTGAAAATAAGAAAATCATCCTACATTTTGGAACAAAACCCAAAAAGCATCAAGGGTTGAAATAGATGGTGCTGACAGAAATTCAAATGCAAAGAGAAGTTGGAGTGGGTATATTCTGGTTTATTTTGGGGCGGGGCTGTTCAACATCCTGCTGTTTTGTGGTGCTGGGACTTGGATGCCAGGGCACTACTACCCCACTCCCAGTGCCAGAACACAACATATCTTCACCCCAAAAAGCCAAATTGAGGTTTTGGCTCAAGGAACATGTTGTATGTGATATTTGGCTGGTTAACCACTGGCTCCTCAGCTATTTTCCTGCACTTTCTCTCCTCCCTCTCCCACAAGTAGATTGTTTAAGTACAGACTGCAATATTTAATACCAGATTTCAACGTTCTGCTCAGATTTTTCTATCACCTGTGGCTGGATCCTGTGGTGCTGGAATATGGGGAGGGGATCAGGGGGCTCTTCTCCCAGTTGTGGAGCAGGCTGGGATGCACCACCACCTCCTGTCCATGGCTTCACCAACTCACCTGGTGCTGCCTCACTTTTCCCAAAGATTTTCCCCTGTGCCAGTGCAGTGTCCCCGGTTTTGTGAAGAACATGGATGGAGACAGGTCTGGAACAAGGAAACTCTTATTTATACATGTGGCCTTGTCAGGATTTGTGTCAAAGTCTCTAGAGATGCCCTCCAGCTTCCTTAAATTTCATTTTTTAATAATGAAGATAATTTTGAGTTTTACAAGCCCAAAAATGTCTAAAACTAATAAACATTTTATACATGTGTCAAAAGATGCCTCAGAAGCAGCCAAACCATGGATTTTTTGACAACTGCAGGGGGATAACAACAAAAATCCACAACACGCTCCTTGTTTGCCAAGTTCCTGCAGCCTGAGCAAATTTTTAGAGATGAGTTACAAACCCCAGATTAATGGAGCTTTAATGGAAGTGCTGACACTTCCTAAAGCTGGAGCCACCCTACAGCAACAGCACATCCCACTGCTGACCCCATCCCTCCTTCTCCGTGGGGGAATAATGCAGCACTTGAGAGAATTAACATACGGGGAGGGGGGTGCTCCCGAGTGTTCTCGCCCTCCTTTCTTCTTCGAGCTTGCAGGGAAGGGATTTGGTAGGAGGATTTGGCAGCCTGGTGGCTCGTGGGGAAACAAAAAAGAGCAGCTATCAGTGCAAAACGGAGCGGCCTCTGTGGCTGGTGGCCACCCAGCCTCGCTGGCCCCCGCTTCAAACACACAGCGCTGGGTTTGTGGTGGGGCTTGGGAGGAAAGGCTCTTACAGCCACCATCCAAGGGTTGCTATCTCCCGTTGGAAATGCCACTTATCGATTCTTTGATGGTTTTCAGAGAGGTGTTTGCATCAAGCAGACGGAGTGGTTTGGTTTCCCGGGGTTGTTCCATGCTGAGAAGATGGATTTGGGGTTGTGTGTCCGTGTTCAGACGTGCAGCTCCTCTGCGAGGTGTATGTGGGGATGTACAGCAGCACGTAAGGAAAGCCTGGCTGGTACACAGCAGCTGGCTCACTTTTATCACCAGCTTTGCCATAAAACATCCCATTTTAATAATCAAATTAGAGCCGAGGCAAACCTGCACAGGTGAGAGGAAATCTGTGAGCGTGATCAAAACCACATTTCTGATTCAGGACGGAATCGCAGGCTACAGGGAGGTACATCTGTAAATTATACAGGAAGCTTTCTTCAACAACTGATTCACCCTGACAGTTTTACTGGAGTATATGAAAATTAGTATTAAAGATGTGATATGTAGGCTTCTTTCCAGGAATTCCAATCTGGTTTCAATAAAATGAAAACACTGATTGGAAGTGAAGTTGCCTTCCGGTTTTGCCTTTGGCTATTATGTGTTCATTCGTGAAATGACTGAATTCCACAACTACTTTTAATATTCACCTTTTGAGTTCATCTCCCATACTGGACACATTGGAATGATTAAAATAGCACCGACTCCTGAAGCCGGATTCTCTTTAATTTGAAACAGCCTGGGTGCTGAGGACAAAAAAATATTAAAAAAAAAAAATGAATGCTCTGTTAAGTCCATCCTTTCTTAGCATCCAGTTGCTTCAGTGCATGTTTAGGGTGGAATACTAATAAAGAAGTGGATGAAACATCCCTGAATAACCGTGAAAGAGCACATTTCCATGCTCCCTGTCCCTCCAGGTTGCTGCTCCTGGTGGTGCCTGCTGGCTGGAAGGTTTGCGTGCTCCGATGCTCCGGGTCTCTCCGTGCCGCTGTGCTTTGGCAGCTGCCTGGCCCTGCACATCAGTGCCACTGTGTGCTGAGCTCCTGCCAGGGACAGGGCCTGGGAAATGGGGTGCAGAGCGGAGATCTGGGGCCAGCAGATGTAAATATTGAAGATATCGGGGGTTTCACAATACAAACTGTTGCATTCCACCTTATTGTTCCAAACGGCTTTTGCACGCTGAACCTGCGGGAGTTCCGTGCCAGATGAGCAGACCAGCTTCTTGCAGAGCATGAGTGATTTTATGTGTTGAGGAGCTCATAAAGAAATCCAAATTCCCTTGGGTTTGCTAACACCTCCCAGACTAAGCTTGGTGTTTTGAGGCTGTTTTGTCCTGGAGATGGAAAAACTGGATCTGCTAGTTTTAGGGAGGTGCTGGCTGGACCAGCCATGGGGCAGAGCTCAGTGTAGCACCCAGGGCTGGGCTGCCATGACTTAATTGTAGTTGGTTAAACAATTAAATTTCCGTCATTATTCTATGTGGAAAAGCTGGTGCTTGTGCTGGTGGCAGTGACTCCCTCATAAATCTCCCCCAGGGCCTGTGCTTTTGCTGGGGAAAAGCCCCCAGTCCTTGCTCCCCATGGCACTGTCTGTGCAGTTTCCTCCCTGCTCTGGGGTTGTGGGGATCTTTGATACCCTTTGTTCAGGGAGTTTAAGGGGATGTTTTCTCCTTAGCACCACTGGAGGTCTCAGCCCCGGGATCCACCGCAGCTGACCCGAGGTGCTGCAGACTAAAAGGACATCTATAATAAACAGTAATATTAAAAACTTTAGCGCCTCTGTGGAACAAAGGAAAGCCCAGGGAAGTAATTTCAGCCTGTGTATTCAGTCACCTCTCTGGCAACCTTTGCAATGAGTATTCTGGCAAGTTATCTCACTGAGGGAGAGCCTGACTTTCTGCAGTTGTCCAAGGCAATCTTTGATTAAATTTTGGATGCTGTTACTGAGACATCCGCTCCTGATGCACTTACCATATTTTGCAAAGAGAAGGTCTCTGTGAATTGAAAATTTCTGGTTATGTGCATTCAAGGTCATGCATAAAACAGCATCTAGGATCATGGAAAGTTGAGGAATTTAATCAAAATGCTGTTCTGTAGTTTGGTGTGTTTTGTAGGATTAGCAGGGGCACCAATAATGCTGTCAATGCAGAGCTCATTTGGACACTTGTGAGTTATTGAGCTGCAGAGCAAACCTCAGCACAGCCTAAATCAACAGTTTTCCACAATGCTGTTGGCAACAGAAGTTCCTGATGGCTCCTCTTCCACACTGGAGAGGGACAAAATTGCAGTAGGAGGTTGTTTGGGGGATAAAAGCAGTTGCAGGCTTTGGGATATCTGACTCGGTATTTTTGAGGCTCACCAGAAAGAGGCAGAACAGCAGCCCTATACAAATTTAGGAATTTGTCATTCCCAGATAAAGTAAAAGTAAAAAAAAAATAGTATTTTACAATGCAGTGAAGTCCACCCAGTGAATCTGCAGGACCCCCCTCTGGCTTCAGGTGACTGTTCCACACCCTGTGTCCCAAAGCCAAAGCCCTGGGAATTCTCCAAGGAGCAGTGGGTGAAGGTTAGTGATGGGAGGGATGACTGGAGGGTCTGAGACATCTTCCCTGGTGGAATTCTCTAATCCAAGGTCACCAGGACTGCACTCAGAGCACATAACAGAGGTAAGCGACATCTGAGAGATGCTCTGCAAAGTCCTTCTTCCCGTTTGGTGACTTTTTATGAGACAGGAGGTTGGATGGGAGATAAAGGAGTTTTCTTAGGAATCAGTAAAAAAAGAAAATTCTATCCTGATGTATTTTGTGGAAATACTTCATAGAATTGAATGCAGTCCATAACACTTTTTCACCCTTGTTTTTTCCTTAGGTGTCATAGACAAATCTGAGCAGACTGCAAGGTGCCCTTAATGAGCTGGCATTATGGAACGGGGATTGCTGGATCACCCTGAAAAAATTCAGAGTATTGAGGTACCCAGAGCTTTTTGCCTCCTCTGGAAAGTCTGATTCTCTAATTAAAGTTAATTTAGGGAATGAATTATATTTGATCTATGTGTTAGTATTTATACCAATATTTAATGTGTGCATTAAATACATGGATGGCCCTAGACATGAATATGTTCATGGCCTTAATTCCAAATGTTCTCCCTTTTCCCCAAAAGAAACCAAATATTTTTTTGTATGATTTAACTATATATTATTTTCCTAAATGTTGTAGGTGTTTTTCCCAACTTCAATATTTTCCAAACATTCTCTCTTCTCCCTCTCTTCTGAATTTCAGGACTTGATTCAATGATCTCAGAGCTCAGTGTGGTGGCTGCATAGCCTTGCCTTGTCTTCCTCTTTTCATTAACAAAGTTTTGAAGTTGTTTATTATAAACTTGTTTATTTTAAAGCTGTTTGTTATTTATTTTTTTAATGGGTAAATAGTCCAAATATTTTTTAATGAAACACACCTTGTCTCCCTAAACAATGACATAAAAGTCAGCCATGCCAAGCATGAGCTCTTCCTTAAGGAGCGGGCGTAAAGGATGGATTTGCAGAAGGGTTTTCATTGCTTTCCTGGTCTCTTCCATGGCACTGCCTCAAATTGGAAGTGGCTGTCAGGTGAAATAAGAAATGCAGCCTAAGGAGCGTGGGGCTGGGGACACGGAGCCGCAGCCCAGCCCCGCTCCCTGCGCCCTCTCCCTTCCCCTTAACGCCCCTTCAAGCTGCTCCCAGTCTTCAGCATCCCCTCACCAAATCTTGAGTCCCTCCCCCACAAACACTGCTAACTACTAACTCATAAAACATATCAGCTGGGTTTATTACTTTTAACCATCTTTCCAATTGTGCTATAAAATAAAGGCAGATGCCATTTTAAGATCTTATTATTATCAAGGGCCAACTCCTCCAGCAGCACCTGCTTAGCAGCAATCTGCTTGTTTATAGTCCCTTTTTTATAGGTGACAGTTTAAGGTGGCTGTTCTCCTGTTACAAAGAGTTCTTTTTAATGTGGCAGAAGTGGCACGCACAGTAGGTGAGCTCCTTTCTTTCATCCAGTGATATTGAGACAGGGTCGCAGGTTCACCTGTGATTTTTGCTTGACAGCTTCGCCACACACATCAGGCTCTGCCAAATGCTCCGCCATTAATTTATGATTTAAAGTAATTAACTTTTGCTGATTAAAGTAATTATTTCAAGTGCATTGCACTCAGGCCCAAATGATGCTCACAGCCCCCTCTCCAGTTTGAGCTAGCAGCATGCCAAGTGCTTAAAAGCTGCACCAGGGAGCTCGCGGTGGCTTCTGCCAGTCTAACAGATCTGCCATGTTTATGGCTGACTTGTACTAACTGCTCATTTTAATGCTGAATCCTGGCAGAACATTGACACAGTGTGAAACCTTCATCCGGTAAACAAGACAAGCTTCAAATTGGTGACATCGATGACAGTGAAAACTGTTTAAATGAATCTTGCCTCCAGCCTTCCAGAGGTATTATGTTTTTGAGCGCTGCTCCTTCTCCAGATTGGCTGTTAAACAATTTACAGCTTTATCCAGCCTCTGCCTTTAGCATTATGCAGGTGCAAAATTTAGGTTTCTTTGCTGGATTAGAGGCCAAAAAAAATATCTCTGACCTCGCCCCCCTCAGAAAAACTCCACCCAGACCCCACCAAACCCTTTTAAAGCGGCTTTAGAGAGAAACGTGCAAAAGGAGTTTCCTTTGAAAATAAATCTGCCCTTTAAAAGCGTACACGGGTTGGGAAGCTGCCTGGCATGTCCTGAAGTTAACATGTTTTGTGTGGGAGCCAATGTTGGCTGGTTTATTGTGCCTTCCCTGCGCAGGAAAAGGATGCACAGCGGAGCACCGGGCGGGATCGCGTGGAATTCTGCCAGCGCCGGGCACCGCGGCAACGAGCTTTGTCTTACTGGCACCAAATGTTCCCAAAACTTACCTTTAGGGTTGTGTTATTTCTTTTTCTTTTTTTTTTTTTTTTTCCTCTCCCCTCTCCCTAGAGAAGTTATTCCTTGGGAATATCCTCTTGTATAAAGCTGTGGGATTTTGGCTACTGCTTGCTGAGTGAAACCGAGCAAACCAATGGTTAAATCTGTAGGAATAAAAATATACATGCTGCAAAAAATATATTTCCAGTACAATAAATACATTAAAGTGGTTTTTTCCCCTCATTTATTTATTTGTTTGTTTGTTAAAATAAAATTTTAATTTGAGAGATAAGGGAAACAGTTTTTATCAGGGAGGGGCAGTGTGTTTTTTCCTGCTTTGCTGAAATGACTGTCAGTTTTGAAAAGCTACTCACATTATACCTCTCTCCTCGTCCAGTGCAACTGTAAAGAAATCTAATTTCATCTGTAATAAAGCACCTGATGGGCAGTGATCCCTGGCAAACAATATTTCAGCTTAATGCTAAGCATTGAAAAAACATCATCGAAAAATAAAGATGCCAAGAAAAATCATCTGCATGTTAGCTTGGCAGTCATCCTCAGAAATGGGAGGGATAGCTCAAAAATGAGCCTGATTTGGGGGTTTTCTCCCTTTTTTTTGGTAATGAATGAAGTGTGGAGGGAAGGGAGGCAGCGGCGAGGGAGGAACTGCTCAGCTGCGCTTCCCCCGTGCGCCTCGCGAGCAAACACTGAGCTCGCTGCCAAATCGGGCATTTCTGAGCTGCGAGGGAGCACAGGCACTGAGCTAAGAGCACCAAAATCACTTCTCACAGCCCCTGCCATGGGTGTGATGTGTCCTCACCCCATCCTCTCCCCGTGCAAGGCGTGCTGGAAACTCACCCTGGAGAGAGTTTTGCAGAAAATGGTAATGCTGCTTTTTCAGAACTGATTGGCACAGGTGTTTTGAAAATGCTTGTCAGAAATAAGATAGAGACAAAGGAGTTTCACTGGTTTGGTTTTTTTAAATTTTTTTATTTATTTATTTTTTTTTTATTTCTAGGTCTCCACATAGAATCACAGAACGATTTGAGATGGAAGGAACCTTAGAGATCACCTAGTTCCAAATCCCTGCTATGAACATCTTCACATCCAATAATGTCTGGAATCTCTGAAGATGTAATAGGACTGGAAAACTAATCTTGAAAATTTTTTTTAAAGCAAAACACACCTGGGATTTACTCAGGACCTGATCCAAACTCCCCTGAGATGGTCAAGAGCCAGTTGGTGGCCTTAACCTTGTTTGACTCTCCTGTGCTGTCTGCAGTTGTTTCAAGCTCAGCTGATCCTCTCGTGCTGGCTCAAGGAAAATGATCATAATCCTCAAAGTATGCCGGGGAGGATAAGAGCAGGATTTGATGCTACCGGAATTGTGAGTGGCTGTGGTTGGCATGGGAGAGGTTGGCAAAGCTCAGATCTCACAGCAGCAGGAGCAGTGGTGCCACTTGGGGTGGGAGCACCAAACACTGGTTTAAGCCGGGGGGTTGGAGGTGCCTGCCTCCCATTGGTAATGCCAGGAATTGGGTATTTTTAAATATCTTTAGGTGCTGGGTGGCTGTTGGACTGGTTCTGGGTAGGGCAAGGTCGGGATGCTCCTGTTGGGAAAGGACAACCCACAATAAAACTCCTGTCTCAGTCCTCCTGTTGAGGAGGACATCCCTTGAGCCATGGCAACAGTGAGAAATCTCAAGACCTGGTCAGGTGAAAAGTGCAACAGATACCAGGTAAAAACTATCAGGAATTCAGAATTCCAGCAAGCAGATGTGAAAGGCACATTTGAATTTAATCCCTCGGAATTATGAGAAGCATAAAAGTCCCATTATGGAATGGCACAATGTATTAGCAGTTATTGGTGTTAAATCAAACCAAGGTATATGATGTTAATGGGCAAAGTGATTGTGTTTAAGCAGTTGTCTACTTATTAAATCTCTAATTAAGGACATGCAAACCAAGTGGTGAAGATTTTTGCACTAAACATGATAAATTGTGATTAGCAGAATGTTTTTAATGTGCCGCAGAGCAAGCCAGTTTTATTAAAAAAGAACAGAAGCCACCCAAATTTCTCCCAACAGCTTTACCTGTAATGAGAGTGGTACCTCTGCAGGTCACAATAAATTGATTTTCTCTGCATGTATTAACCCCTGACTGCAGATTGGATCCTATTTTTTTCTGTTTTTACAGCCCTTCTTTACAGCATCTCTTGGGATTTATCTCAAACAGGCCAGACAAGCTGGAAGTGACTTTTTGGAAGCCGCCTCATGACTTTCTGCCTGGATTGTGTGTGATGTGAGTGTAAGTATTTTCCTGCTACAGCACACCCCTCCATAGGAATAAGTGCACTTACTTGACTCAATCAGCCATCTGTGACTCCATCAGCCACAGTGGAAACTAATGGTAATTGCCAATTGTTAACCAGACAATAGCAGATGCTAACTTTAATATCCAACAGTGCTCTTCCGAGCATCTTTTATGGAGACATGGCCTCACTTTAATACGTGTTTTCTTTCCCCAAAATAAGGCAACTTAGTGAAGGCTGATTAGCCTAGGGAGCTATGTGACTTGAAGCAATGAACTTCCAGGAATGGCAGCCCATGTGCTGTTTTTTGGGCCATAATGTCTAGAATGTGAAAATTTAGAAGACTGGATTTAAAATTCTTCTCCAAATGCAATTTTTTTTCCCAGTGAAATTTCACAAAGAGCCACGTCCTGGATACTAACACGAGAGCGATGCCTTTCCTGGCAGTGTCCTTGCCTCCTATTAGATAATCAATTAGTCTCAGAACATTAAAAAGCAAAGTGCTGCAACAGGATTTTCCACCAAATTCAAAAATATTTACTAAAGGATTTCATTGCTCCTGTTTATTTACGTGGAAGCCTGAAGGCCGCACAACATAATGCTGCTGCCCTGGCACCAATACAGCTCTGCAGCCTCGGCCTCGAAGGACATCTGGAGTTTCTGGGTCGCCGTGGCTCCTTTTTGCAGAAATTTGCTTGCAGAAAGTAATGAATGAGCCCATTTTCACTTCGACTGGGGCCTGCAGTCTACGGGAGACATTAGGAGCAATTTGTAGTCAACGTGCAGGTCTGTTCCGTCTAAAATATTATCAATGAGCTTGTCAACCCGAGCCTTAACCTTCTTTGTTATTTTCATCTGCTCCTCTCTCAGATGTCTCTCCTCGTACCCATAACCTCTGAAGACTGGCAACAGGATGTCATACACCTGTTTTGCTCAAGGCTGGGACTCGGAGCCCTGCGCGAGGTTGTGTCGGCATTGGCTCGCTCGCTGCTTTGCTCAACGTATATGTCAGAATGTCAGATGATCGTTGTTGTATCTGCAGCTGTTGCATGAGCAGAGTGCCAGGGGCACAACTTTCCTGCAGTGAGCTTTAATTTGCTCTCCCCTCCCTGAAGAGCTCC
This sequence comes from Anomalospiza imberbis, assembly GCF_031753505.1. Classification (NCBI taxonomy): domain Eukaryota; kingdom Metazoa; phylum Chordata; class Aves; order Passeriformes; family Viduidae; genus Anomalospiza; species Anomalospiza imberbis. Next base: position 33,836,459 of record NC_089688.1, read on the forward strand.
CGCGCTTCACCTTGCTGCTGCTGCTGCAGCTGGAGGAGAGCTCAGCCCGCGTGCAGCTGAGGCTGCTGCACGGGAGAGGCAGGGAGGGAGGCAGGGAAGCAGGAAGGCAGGGGTGAAGGGAGATGGGCAATGAGACTGGGAGGCAGGGAAGGAGGCAGAGAGGCAGGGGTGCAGGGATGGAGGCAGGGGTGCAGGCAGAGGTGGATATGGAGGCAGGATTTGAGGCAGGGAGGCAGGAATACAGGCAGGATTTGAGGGAGGGTGGCAGGGAAGGAAGCAGGCAGGGAGGGAGGGAGAGACACAAAAAGGTAGGGAAACAGGGATGGAGGCTGGGAATCAGGGATGGAGATGAGGAAGCAGGCACAGAAGAAGCCAGGAAGGCAGGGAAGGAGGCAAACTGAGGCAAGCAGAGAGGCTCAGCACAAGCCAGGGCACAACCTGGTGGAGGTGCTGCAGACTCTTATTTGCATCTCTGCTCAATGAGGCATTTTCCTAATTGTTTGCAGGAAGGAATTGTGAACACTGAGGGATTTATATTTGTGTGAGTCAATCTGTAGTATATTTGGATGCTGTTCCAACAGAGCTACTCGTAGCCTAAATAAGCCATAACCTGCCAAGATATTCATGAGAGATCTGACTAGGTTTTTGACTGCTCTCAGAATTAGGTTGACAATCAAAACAGATGTAGAATGAGACTGCAACTGGATTGCCAAAGGCAAAAAGCTCCTGTCAAATTCTTTAAAGGAGGGAGCTGATAAACCACTGTAATACATGGGAATAGTGGACATTAGTGACTAGACAAGGACACATATGTCCACCTTCAGTTTTGCTCGGGACTGTGGATTTGTTTCTCAAATTAGGTAGCAAGGGCATTGGAAAAAATGCTTTAAAATACACAGGTAGTGAAAGTTTAAAAAGACACAGCATTGCTGCATGAATATTACAAGATGTTTCTCAGAGTTTTTTAAAAGTATGTGTTTTTGTGGAATTGCTGCATTGCTGAGTGACAAATTGGGAAGGAACACATCATCTGTAATTTAAAAGAAGAAAACAATAGAGAGTTTGATTAAAAAGCAACACCGTTCTGTATTACTGGATATTGCTTGGTTACATCTATTATTAAGGGAGGCATGAAGCATTTTGTCTTTCACTTGAAATGTTAACTAAATCAAGATTAAATATATAAAACAGTTCATCTTTAATAAGGAGAATGGATGCAGTGGGCTAATGTGTACATCTGTATCTTGTCTAAGAGTTTCAACTCATAATTCCTACATCCAGGTCTTTGTAAAAGAGGGAAAGGGAGAGTTTTTGTAGGATGCAACACAAATGTGAAAGATATTGGTGGGAGAATAAAACAACAACTGGTTTGCAGCTGCCTGCTGGGCAAAATCCCTGTCTGGAAGGACATCTCTGGGTGCAGGGATCCATATGGCGGAGCTTCATGTTGTTTCAGGATAGGGATGGCTGATGAATATGGAATGACACCTTTCCTTGGGGAAAATGCTGAGTCATTCAAAAGGGAACCATTCACAGGGTTTGTTTCAATGAATATCCCAGCTTGAAATATTATAGAACAAATCATAGAACAGTTTTCAAAACGTCTTACTAATTAATCATGATTTTTTAAATAACCTTTTTTTCTTCAAATGTAGCATTTATGTGTTTTTTAGGTGTCTTTCAAACAGAAAGACATTTCAGAATCATATATAGAATAATATTTTAACCTCAGGAAGATTTTTAAGGATTTTTTTTTTTTTTCTGGGCAGAATGCTGCTTGCTTTATTTTATTTCTCAAACAGCTGTGCAGGGGTCTGGATGGTGATGGAATTGTGCTCCTTTTCCCCAAACCTACCTCCCAAATACTGCCACCCTCCCCAGATTTTTCTGTATGGAAAGTAGAACATCCAGACCACACCTTGAATCGTCTGGCTCTGCTCAGGACCTGCACGTGCACGTCCTCCAGCTCCAGGCAAAGGGCTCTGCGTGGCCTCCTTCAGATTTCTGGCTAATCCACACGAGCCAGAGCAGCTGGGAAGGGGCCTGTCAGGAGCTGGCTGCCAGCCCGAGCCTGGCAAGTTGGCTGGGTGGTCACTTGGCACACGAGGGCCGTGGCACCGAACCCACCGGCGCTGCCCAGCTGAGCGTTAGAGGACCTGGTCCCTGCTGGCAGAATCACTCTCCCTGCTCCAGCAATGAAGATGGATTGGTCCAAGTGGAGCATCAGGTCTTCAGGGCCAAAAATAACCTGGAAATGTGAGCTCAGGCCATCCTGGCTAAGTCATCCTCTGTACAGGCAGGACATTGTCCCATGGGGACCTTGGAGCACCTCTGGGCTTACAGAATCCCCCAGAACAAAATGTTCATGACTTTTTTTTTTTGTTTCAGCTGCCATTTCTCTTCTTTCCAGGAGGATCTCTCCCCTCTATTAATACCTCTATAATCTGTTTAATTAAAATGAAATCTATTTTTGATACCTCATCTCCAGATCCAACACTGTATTCCCGAGTGAAGGAGGTATTCCCTCCACTGCAGCGTGAGGCAATGTTATTTCTTGCATGGTATTTCCAATCAAGTTGGGCAACATTAACTTGTCACTTTTTTTCTTCATTAGTATTCAATGCTTTCATATCCTGGTTAGATCTTGATAAGAAAATATAAAAACATGTCAAGAGACTGGTTCTGTTACAAATGGAGTGCAAAAATGATTTTGGAGAAAGCCCATTTGTGTGTGATTTCTAACCTAATTCTGTAAACCCTGGTGGTTTGGAGAGTTTAGCATCCAGAGGTTTGGGCGTTTGCCCAAACTAACCCTAAAAAGCAAACCTTTGGCTGCTTGCCTTTCAGTTGAGTGTGTGATATAAATAGCTGTGCTAGGAACAAACAAAGGAGGTATTGCGTGGAGCAGCCAAGAGAGACCACGTGAGCCACTCCATCAGGCCGGGTTTTGCTATCCCAGTTGGAGACATGCTCCTACTTTTCCTGATACTCATGCAGTGGTGACTGGGTGCCACAAGGTAGCCAGTCTTCAGCACTTTTATCTTTCTTCAGCTTCTGTGAAGACTTACTACTCAACTCCCCCAGAAAATAAACAAAAACAATTAATTTAAACACTGCTCAGTAAAGTCGTTCTCATGTTGGCTTTGGTGGTTTTATTGTAGAGCTGCAGTTTTAGATGAGGAGGACCACAATGTTGTTGCAAGACCAGACCAGAGAGGAAGGATTTAGATCTGCTTTATCCCTGCACCCCTGTTCAGGTGAAATGAGATTTGGTGCTTTCTTCAACGTTTCACAGCTTTTTATTGTCTTTTCCTAGACTTGGTTCATGGATTGCCTGAAGTTCTGAATAAATCTTTATCTGTACACACAAGTTTAGCCTTGACCAAGCAATAGCCTGGAATATATTAACTGTTGGAGAAATCGAAAGCCACATGGTCAGGAAATAGTGGAGTCACCATCACTGGAAGAATTCAGAAAACTGTAGATGTGGCACTTGGGGACATGGGTTAGTGTGGCCTTGGCAGTACTGGAAGTCTTGATCTTGGTGAGCTTTTCAATTCAACCTAAACAATTCTGTGATTTCAAGATTCTGTGGGGTCTTGTTATGACTGTCCTAGTGTCCACTTTTGTGGTGTTTTGGTCTGTATTTGTGTACAGAAAGCAATGTGGAAAAACAGGAGCAAACACCAATTTGCCTTTGAAAGGCAGGATTTCCAGGGAAACCAAGTGAAATTTCACATCCCTGGCAAAACCCCTGAGCATCCTCACAGCTCAGCTGACATCCAGATATTCATGGGAGGCGTAGGAAGAATCAGGCTGCTTTATCTGCACCACCTCTCTCGTGTTGCCCTTTTCTTTGTGGCTGCTCCTCTTTGATGAAAATTTGCTGTAAAATTGCGACTCCACCAAACCTTTCTTTCCCTTGCGTGCCTTCCCTGACCCCTGCTCCTTTCATTTGGCAGAACTGAGCAGCCAGAGCCCTAAATCACCCCAGGAGCCATGGCTGGGGCATGGTGCCTTTCCCTGGATTCCAGCTGGCGGCCGCTCCCAACTCCTGTTTTCACAATTCCCGTGGAGACACAGCATTCTCACGCTGTCTAAAAGCCAAGGGCTGAGCTACTGATAAAAACCCTGATGGATGGTGGAAGGGCTTTTCCATAATTCCCCATTCCTAATCAATGAGTGTGTTTGACATCCCAGCAGCTCAGCGTTGGAGAATAGCTGTCGATAGTGCTGAAATGAAATGGGAAAGTCTTACATCACTGATGGGAGTTGGTTATTGATGTCATCACTCCTGTCACTCACTGATAAATACAGCCCACAGTGACTTCCCTCCAATCTGTAGAGCCATGGATTTGAAAATAAACATCAGTCACTTGAAAATCACCATGCAATTGAGGTGATGTTGACCCCAAGTGATGATGAGTCTTGGATTTTCTCCTGCCTATTTCCATAACTCACCCCCATAAAGGACATGTGGGCAGTTGCCTGTGCCATTTGGGATAAGGTAGATATTTGGATTGCAACAAGGGCCTGAATAGCTGGTGCCTTGCTCTCAAATTGCTTTATGGATGGATCTGTGTGTCAAGTGTGCGTAATAATGGCTATAACAATATGTCACCTATTTACTGTGACAAAATTCTGATAACTTATCAACTCAAGCATTGTTCAGAACGGCCTTTAAAAGACGCTTTTGCTTTAGTCTTTTATTCAGCAGCTAAGTGAGAAGTGGAAATGTAGGCGATGCCCCTTTTCTCTTCCTGGAGCCTGGCTCCTGGAGGTCTGGTTTCCAGAGAGCAGCAAGCGGGAGCGTCCGCACCTGTGTCCCTGACAGCTGGCACGCTCTGCCCGTGCCACAGCCGCCATCTGTGCCAGTGCCACGCGCCACTGATGTGACTGGGGGGAAGGCAGGAGCAGGAGAGGGACTTCAGACCGCCACAGAGGTGGGTTTGGGGACTGAAATCTGCTATGGGTGGAGTGTCTGCCTCTCTTTCCTCACTGTCTTACTAAAGCTGTTGATGGTCAGACAATTAATTACAGGCGTTCTGGGTGGATTTAAGGACTTTGGGCACAGGGGATTTTGTTTCTGTAGAGGTTATATGGAATTGTTTGGGCTCTGAGCAACCTGGTTTAGTGAAAAGTTTCCTTCCTATGGTGGTTGGAATGAGATGATTCTTAAGGTCCCTTCCAACCCAAACCATTCTATCATTCTGTGACTAAAAGCATCAGGTATTTTTCTGCTACATAAAGAGATCATTTTTCTATAGAAACTGAAATCCCCCAAAGAAAGAGAGCATTCACAAATAAATGTTCTTTTACATTGTGTGGAAGAAAGAGTTCAGAACGCCCCTGTAAAAGGAAGAGGCCCCCCCTCCATCTCCACAAACCCCTTCAAGGTGCCAGTTGTCCAGGTCAAAGCCAAAGGCAGGGTTTTCTGCTCTGTCCTGGAATCCTGGCAGCTCTGTGTTGCTGCCTGGCTTGGCATGGCCTGAAATGGTGGTAGAGGACAACCTCTGCACTTAGAACTGCAATAGACAAGGGGCCGTGGTTTCCCTTTGGGGTGCTGTCACTCCTGCAAGGGTGGAGATTGCTGAAGGTGGGGAGGCACCAGCAAGGCTTCTGCTCCTCTGTGGGTGGAATGACCAGAGTGACCCTCTGTCTCAGCTGCAGAAGATCTCCAGGCTAGCCCAAAGGTGGGAAAACAAAACTTTTCTCTCCACTTTTGCTTTGTCTTCCCTTCAGATGCAGTGGGGCACCAGGAGGACATTGCAGAGCTGTTCCCAGCCCTGTGGGGCAAACGCTGTGGCTGTCAGTCCCCTCGGGGTGGGGGGAAATGAGCTCCAAACAAATGCTTCTCTGTAGGTGCAATGCACATAAGTGCATTTTTGGATCATGGTCCAAGTCTGCATCCTTTGTGAGACCCGGAATGTGCCAGGAAGAGTCAATTTTTATCAGTCCAGCACCTCTCCATTGAGCAGAGACAGAATTGGGAGCACTGCACATCAAAGAGAGGGGAATTAATGAATGAGAAAACCTTGACATTTACACAATTTAGGCATGTTGCTTTTATTTAAGGTTTTTTGGTTTTTTTTGTGCAAAGGGTGCAGAACCCTTGGTGAATAGACCTGTTAATGCCTCTTGCTTTTTGTGTTTATATGTGCCAGGTCTAATAATTGTCACGTCAACCTAAGTGAGAAACATCCAGACACGTTCATGGGAGAGGCCGTAGGGCTTTAGTTCAAGTGACTTCTGTTCCTCCTGGGTGGGGAAGAGGGAAGGGCAATAAACAACAGGAATTTCTTCATTTCTCAGCATCAGGGTTTATCACGTGTAAAAATGTAGGACTTTGGAAGCCATTAATTATACATAAAGTCCATAACCAATCTTAATAGAACTTAAAGTGACAAAAGCGATGACATTTAAAAAATCAGCTTCCCCATACCATGAGTCTGGGACCATCAGGGAAAGGAAAAAGGATGGAAACATGCTCTGGACATACAGTAATTGCCACTGCCATTTTCTGATTTCATTAGAGAAAACTGCTTTCCGTGTAGGTAGATTAAGAAAGGGAGAAATTCTGGATCACAGAGGTCGGGTCTGTGTCTGGGATAACCTGTCCTTCAAACAGAGGAATTTGGGGTAAAAAAAGTATGAGGATTTGCTATTTTATAATATTTTAAAACTTACATAAGAGCCTATTTTAGCTGCACTTTTATTTTTCCCCTAAAAAATGAAGCAGAGTCATGGTGGACAGATAGGAAAATAATGGCGCTAATAGTAATATTAGTAATAGTGATAATTCCTGTGCATTGCTGCTGATTTCTAAAGACTGGAATCTGACAATAATTAATGCATCTGAGTTTAGACTTGTATTTCAGTTTGTAAAGTTTATAAGAAATCGGTGTACCCATGAAAATCCAAGCTTTAAAAGAAATTCTAGTGCCCAGTTCAGGCATTTATTCTAATTAATCATTTGCAAGGCTAGAAGGTCTGCTATGAAGTCATCATTAATTTATATTCCTGCAGCACAGTTTATCTCATTTACTTTGTACCTTATTTTTCTCATGGAAGATCAATAACCAATTCTTGGCCATTATTCTTGACGGAATCCATTTGAAACAAGCCAGAAGAGTGAGAAAAGAGAGGCGCCCACACATGGATGAGTCTTGCCAGGTTCTGGACCTTTTTTTTTTTCAGCTGCCTAATTGAGGAAATATTTTTTGTTCTTTGTTTCCAGGGGGTGGGTGGGTTGGTTTGTTTGTTTTCTCAGGAGCGGGGAATTTCGGTCGGTCCTCGCCCTTGTTCCAGTTTGGAGGAGCAGGCGCCGGGGCTGTTAGCAAGTGACATGCTCAGGAATATAAAAGAGCACTACATCTTTGGAGCTGTTTCCTGGTATTCCCCAGCATCCTTGTTTGTTATAATTTGAAAGAAGCTATTGAGCTGAAAGGAGGGACAAACAATCTCCAGGCGGACAAAGCCAGGGAGAGCTGGGGGCGGCCAAATTTCCATGAAACACTCGTGTTCCAATTCATATTTAAATGCGCTCCTAAGCAGCTGGACAACCTTACTGTGGCCGAGCGTTGTAGCCAAGGAGAAATCACAAGCAATTTGCTGAGAGCAGATGAAAGGTGTGTGTATTTCTGTCCTTTTAATGCGAGAGAATAAACACTGAACTCGCAAAGGATGTCAAGATGTTGGGCAGAGTTTAAGTGCAGCAGAGCAGATTCCCAGAGCTGTGCATTGGCAACGATTCCTTTGAAGTCATCCAGGTTATGCTGATTTACAGTGGCCAAAGATCAACACAAATATGGTTGTTTCTGTAACGAATTTCGATGGCCTTCTGCTAAATTTTTTTTTTTTTTGGGAAATTATTATTTCTTACAAACTCGTCTAGGCAGCAAACACTCAATCAAATAATAATTTAATTCTTGAAGGGTTGAATCCTGCAGCCCTTATTAATTTAAAACTTGCATGGGACACACCTGGAGAAGAGAAAGCCTGGGTCAAAAGTGCCTTTTTCCATATCCTAAACTGACCTCGGGCTATCCCAGTCTTTGGCAGATCCTCATTGTAATGGAAAGTAGCCCAAATTCTCTCTAATTTGCATCTTGTACGTCTCTAACTGAGCCACCTTGGGTCAGGAAGGTGCTTTTGCAGTCCCCTCACCCCACTCCTTGCTCTACTCAAGGTGCCAGAGAGGGCTCTACACATTCTAAATAACCCTTTTTCCTGAGGTTTGCTCTTCCAGAGGCTGTGCTGGTATCTTTGAAGGCATTTTGTCCACAACCAACTGGCACAGAGCGTCCTTTGTGCAAAGAGAAGCAGATTTCTCCAGGTCCAAAAGAAGTTTTTCCACAGTACAAACAGGCATGGGTTATAATTTATCAAGTAATCCTGCAGGTTTATTGTGAATTAATGTTACCATTTGCTTTGAATATGGTTTAATGTACTTTAGAGGCATAACTTAATTGTTCTTTGTCCTTGAGTCTCCGCACTGCAGCCACTTTTATTAAGAAAAATATCAGGAATTACTAAGAATGTTAAAAAATTGCTTCTCACGGGAGCTGGGTCAGGTTAAAAAGTGAGTTTGTTGCACAACATTCTTTACTCTCTTTCCCTACTATATTTTTTTTTAACCTTGTGTGAGCTATTTGCTACAGGAATCAAGCAGGGTTTGGATGATTTTCCTTCCCTCTAGGTTGATATTTCTCAAACTATCTTTTCCCTGTTTGAATTTCTTTGTATATCACATTAGAAGAAGTGTGTGCACTTATTGGGATTTCCCTCAGTTTTTTGCTGAGGCTGGAGTGTGGGGAAGGTGTCTGTAATAAGAGGATGAGAGTTCCTATGGCACTAGAAATATTAAAATAATCAAGAACTGGAAAGAATTAACTAGCAGCCATTTTATACCCCAATGTGAGAGCTAAAACCAAGAGAGAATTTCCATGGCTTTACTTTGACACCATGGAAGGCAGAAAAGGTTGTTTGTACCTCCAGCCTTGTCCCTGAACTTCCAGCAGCCACCACCCAGTCCAGGCTCTAGGATAAAGACAAGGAATGTGCAAATGACTGAGAATCCCAGATTCCCAGACTGGTTTGGGTTGGAAGAGACCTTAAAGCTCATCTCATTGCACCCCCTGCCATGAGCAGGGACACCTTCCACTCAACCAGGCTGCTCTAAACCCTGTCCAGATAAATCAGATGGATAAATCATCCAATTTAATGGTGCTGGGTTGATGGCTGGACTTGATGACCTCGAAGGTGTCTTCCATCCTGGATGATTTTGTGCATCTGTGATTTCTTTGTCCAGGATGTTTAATGTTTATACACAATTCCCTGTCCTGTGTTTTCCCTGAAAAAGCTGTGCTGTAAATTTCTCATTACACCCCCCAGACTATTTGTGTGTCTGATTATCACAAATCCACTTAAAATCTTCTCCATTTCTATTAACTAACTTTATTGTCTCTTCTCCCCTTCTACTGCTGAAGATATTGTAGACTTAAAAACTCTGCAATCAATGGCTGACTAATATTTCCTCGGTTAATTTTTGAGATTTAGCTGTCCCATCTATAAATCTGCAATGAGAGGAACAGTAGAAAATAACTATTATTCAATTTATTGCTTGAATATAAAATTAGATATATGAGCCATTACCTTCTACTTGCATAAAAATGTGGCTGAGTTGATTCCCTTTGTCTGGCCACGGTGCTCATCAGGAAACACTCAGTTATTTTTGGATGGCTACCCCAAATTCCTTGCTTTGGGAATTAGAGCTTTGAGAGAAATCTGAGTAGCTGTTTCATCCAGCAAGGGATATTTCTCCAGTAGGAGCACAATAAGCCCAGGACCTGCCTCTGGAATTGGTTGCTGCACTCAGTGGACAGAGTGAAGCTATGGAAAAAAAAAAAAAATTAAGCTTGTTCCTTAAAACCTGAATTTGGCTCCTCCGGTAGTTAAATGGCCCCTGATGCCTTATGCACCACTTTGCATTGCAAATATGTTATTTTGATTTATTTGGAGAGTGGAGTAGGACTGAAGGGGCCAGGAGTCTCTCTCTGCTGATTTTTGATGAGGTTAAAATTTAGTATCTGAAGTTCACTTTTCTTAACAACTAATTTTCTGGCCAGGAAAATATCTACAGAGAAAAATTAAATAATGAAACAGCCCAGACTGGAAAAGAAAAAAACCCAAAACAAAACAAAGCCTTTAAAACTGACTAATAACCTTGCAAGATTAATGATAAATATATTATCCTCCTTCAATATTTTTTGTCTTGGGACGTATGATTTCCCAGGGACAAAATCACTCAAAACTACCCTTGGCTTCCACAGTTTTCCAGAGTTTTCCATGGAGCAAAGTGATTACATGGAATGCATATACTGAATTTATAGCTCAACTTGGTTTTACACAAATAAAGCCTTGAGTGAGTATTCTTAGCTTAAGAAAATTGGACCAAATTGCTGAACGGCAAATAAAATTCTTCATGCATTTTTGCCTTTAATAAACAGAAATCTTTAACTAAGGGAGGAAGTGATCTGGATTTGGTGCAAATAATTAAATAAAACAGAGAAATTACTAAGCAAAGTATTACTTTTTATTTAAAAGGCCAATGGAAAACAAATGTCTAAGAAAGGCAGTGAGCTTGCTCAGTGTTTCCCACTCAAAGTCTTCTTAGTTTTATATCAAAGAAGCACAGTATTTATTGTCTTTTCTGAATAAGTGATTTTAAGATGGAAATAATGTTACCAAAATCAGCACAATTAATTGCACAGACCTACAGTAAAAGCCACATTGGCTGCCAGGAGTTGTCCTTAAAATAGACGTTTAATTTTGAACATCACCAAAAATTTGCAGTTAGGCTGAGGTTCATCCCAAATCTCTGCTGGGAACAGCCATCAGTACTGCAGGAATTTGGCTGTGATTGACATGAGACCACCCAACTGCATTAATTCCCTCCTAAAATGTGGAGACAATTCCTAGCAGGAGAAGATCTGACCTGTGGAAAAGCTCTCTGTGGTGTCAGTGACCTCACTGTAAAACAGATAATCGATGTTGGCATCTGAATTCCCACATTAGGAGGAATATGGAGAAGATGTAATGCAGATCAAGCACATTCTGTTGTGCTTCTCTTTTGCTCTGTCTCTAACCTGATGCCAGGGGACCTCTTCCAAACAGGTGGCCAAAACTTCAAGGAACTGTCCTTTTTTTTTTCTAATGGATGTTTGACTTAAAGCTTGCAGAGAGACCTTTTGAAGATGCATGGGCGAATTATTCACTTAAAAGTGGGAAGACTCCCCACCAAATCCAACAGGGATAGGTAATTTGATAGATGAGTTCACCTAAATGATACTAGCATGTTCCTTATCTCCCTGCCATCAGGTTAAGAGCTGTTGTGAATAACTTTCTTAACCTTAACCTCATCTCTTTATCTCTCGGGACTTCAGATTAGTACAAGGGATAAAAGAAAATCAATGCCAAGTTTGGTTCTGGTGAATGTTTATGTCTGTATGCAAAGGAAGAAGGGGGAGAGCTTGAAACCATCCCTTCCCAGTGAAAGATTTTAATTAAATTAGGTCTTAGAAATGTGGAGTGTGATCTTTGCAGTGTTTTGATTTCGCTGAAGATTATGACCAGGCTTGCCAAAACCAACGGCGAGGTCTCACATTTGTGAACTCGGCACACAGTGCCCATGAATCCGATACATCCCAAAGAAAGAGCCTGAGTGCTCCTGTTTACATTCCTAAAGTCTTTACAAACAAGGGGAACAATATCTGCTCTTTACAGCTGACCGTGGTCAGGTTCCTGTGTGCAGCACGAGTGACCTTTCCGAGCTGAGCAATCTTCTGACACTCAGCGCCCAGGGCTGTGAAAAGCCTGAGGTGTATCAGCTTACCAGGAGTTCATATTTTACACCACGACTGATTTTTACTGTATCCAGCTGCTGAATATCAAATTATGGAGTTTGGGCTGTAAAACAGGACCTTTCTCTTATGTAAAGACACAGGTTCTTCACACTGCTGGGAAAATGTGTGTTCTGCGCAATCACGCTGAGTTTTGTGCTGTCTCCTCTCTGACTCCACTTTATCTGTGCTTAGCCTGTTCTCTGTATCCCTTTTCTCACCAAAGACATCTTTATGTCACTGAAGGGAGAGGTAGCAGGTGTAGTAGCTCTGGATGGTGTCCAGATGGATCTGGAGTATCCCCAGGGAGGAGACCCCCAGCCTCTCTGGGCTCTGCTCAGGGCTGGGCACTGCCCAGGGCAGGAGTTCTGCCTCCTTTGGAGGGGCAGCTCCTGGGCTCAGGCCCTGCCCGTGGCTCTGGGGTCATTGCTGGGTCCTGCTCAGAGTCCTCCCTGCACCCAGGGACACCCAGGAACACCCAGGGACACTCAGGGACACCCAGGGCTGAAGCCCCTCTCGCTGGGGCTCCTCTCCAGGCTGAGCAGCCCCAGCTCCCTCAGCCTTTCCTGGGCATGGAGATGCTCCAACCCTTTTGTGCTCCACCAGACTCAGAAATGTGGCACCTTTAGCACACCAAGAAATTCTTTTCATAGAATCCTGAGGGCTGGAAGAGATCGTTAAATCATCAATTCCTTTTATCCAGCTTCAAACCATTGTAAATGTGTGCACGGAGCCTGGCACAGATCAGCTTCTCTTCCCTGCTTCTCCTGGCCTTGTTGGCCCAAAGCAGCTCCTGTCAAGGAGGGTTTTATACATTCCTAGGGAAAAAGCCTCGAGGTCATTTTAATTTAGATGGTTTGAACACATAAAGGCAGCACATCTCAGTGCAATGATGATCTTGGGTGAGGATCTGTTTTCCTTGAGCTTGTGGGGATAGAGCAAAGTGGTGGAGGAAAACAACTGCTTGAAAAAGGTCTTATAGCTCCTTGAACAGGGAAGGATTATGCAGGGAAGGGCCAATAAATCAAGCACTCCATGGCCATTCATTAGCTTGTTTTTGGGATAGCAAAGGTTCTTACCAAACTGGTTCTTTCACAGCAACAGCTTTCCTACTGCAAATGCCCTGTGGTAAATCCTGCCATGCAAATAAGGATCACATCTTCATTTCCATAGAGTAATGGACTTTTTTCCATGGAAGACACCTGAAAAGAAGGCTTTTGCTGTGCAAGCTTAACTTTAGTGTGTTGATGGATCTTCTGGAAACAGAAGTCAGAACAAGAAGACAGCCAAGTTTGCATCTTGGTTCAGAGTTTATTTTCTGCTAAAAGAAACGTGAAAACAAATGTAAAAAATATGTAATCTAGATTCCATTATAGAATTCAGATATGCAACTATTACAGAGAGATAATTAATGTCTCAGGCTATCAGTGAGGGCTGTTCTGCTTCTCAAAACCTGAATGTTACTGGTTGGGGGGAGCCAGATAATGATAGAAACATCCTGTGAGATTGTAAGCCCAGCGTTCTGGTGGTTGAACTTGAGGAAAGGGCACATATTATCAGCTGTATTTTGTTCTCAATTCACTCCAGGAGACAGTGAGAGAAATGCTCTAAAAGCGAGCGATCAATAATTTGTATAGTGGACACAGTGTGCCGTTAAGAGATCTAATCTTAGATCTCTTCAAACATCAGGTGAGACAGGAGAGCGATGACTACCAAGGAGGAAGCAACCTGAGGTGCAATTCATGAGAACAAAGGCTAGGTCACAGAGCCTGGCTGGTCATTTGTAGAGCATTTGTTACAAGAAAAGCTTGTGTAAGAAGGAATCGATCCAGCCACAGAGCCATGAACACCTTCTGTGGGGTGTTTGCTCCTGTGAGCCCTCCTGCAGTCAAGTTTTGGGTTGCAGATCAGAACTAGAGGCTTCCAGCTCCTGAAGCTGCTGATTGCCTTTCCCAGCTTGCTGAAGTCCCTGAAGTGATGAAAAGAGCAGTTTGGGGGATATTCATAGAATCAGAATATACTGAGGTGGAGGGGACCTGCAGGGATCATCGAGTCCAGCTCCTGGTCCTGGCTGGGACACCCCAACAATCCCACCCTGTGCCTGGGAACGTTTTCCAAGCTCTTCTTGGACTCTGGCAGGCTTGTACCATAAACAATTCCTTGGGCAACCTGTTCTAGCACCTGACCACCCACTGGGGGAAGAACATTCTGCAAAAAAATGACCTTGATCAACCAAGAAGAGGCACTTTTAGAGGTCCTGATATTTGAAAGAAAACCACGATGCAGTTAATTCCTGTGTCAGTGTTTTTGCAACAGGACAAAGAAATAACGTTCCTTGGTGTTCCAGAGAAAACAAGGTAAGAGACGCCAGTTCAGCTTTGAAGGCTGAACTAGGCTTTGCCATTCTTAATTAATCTGTTAAGTAATTTCACAGAATCATAGACCAATCAAGCTCCACCAGGCCAGAAAGGGCTGTTGGAATTGCTGAAGGTGTAACGTGAACCATAAGATTTTCCAGAACTGCAGAATTTGTTTGAATGGAATTAGAATTTAATTTAATTAAGTTAATCTTTTAGAGGGAAAACTTAATCTCTGTTTCAAACCAATAGGTTCAATTCTGTGAGGGAATAGTCTAGGGAAGAATTTTTGTTCAGCAAAGGACTAAATAACTTGAATAGAAATGATATTGCCTTGGTCTCCTTGTGCTATTTAAGTGGTGATTAGGTCTGAACTTGACTTTTAAGGCAAAAATACACTTCTAGGGTTGACTCCCTGATTGAGAAGAGCTTTCAGTACTGTAGGTCTGAGTAGATTAATAGACTGTCTATAAAAGGAGGGAAGAAAATAAGAAGGGAAAGAGGAAAAAGTCAAGGAGAGGGTAAAACTTGGAATTGGAAAAACAATTCCTGTTCCAGATGAAACATTTCATTATATATGATGGGTTTAAAGGCAGTTTGCCCAATGACTTTGTATTTAACAAGGCATTGTGTGAAACATGGCATTGTTCCTTACAGGAAATAAAGAACAAGAATCTCCTTATTTCTTTCATACTTGTGTTGAAAGGAGTATGAAGTTGTGATGGGGAAGTAATCACTCCAAAGCACAGCAAACTTGAGGTATTTCCTTTTAGAGCTGCACAGCTTTATCTAAAAATGAGGCCATTTGGGCTGGAAGGATGTTCTGACTCCCAAAAATTGAGCCTTATTTTTATTTTTTTAATGCAAGTTTTTATTAAGTATCTTTAGCATACTGACATAATTCAAACCTTTGCTTAGAGGGAGGTTTCAACACTCCCCTGGGGAGAGCTTGGGCCAAAACCTGAAAGTGCTGAGTATCTGCTACCACATCCAAATTCACACTTCTCACTTTCTGTGCTTTGCTCCAGAAGTTTTATGCTTGAGCCTTCTCTTTGTCATACTCCATTGCTAACTCAGCTGGACTGAATGCAGAAAACAAAATCCCAGATTATTCTGAGTTGGAAGGGAGCTAAAGGATCATCAAAATCCATCTCCTGAAAATCCTACAAGACCTGTGGAATGATGGAGGAGTTGTGGGCTTGGCTGAGCAAACAGACAAAGAGAGGCTGTCCTAAACTTTGGGATCTTGGGTTGAGGGTGGCCAATGCCACAAGCTGAGTGGTGTCCTGAGTGTCTCATATCCTGAATATCTCATACCCTGAGTCCTGAATTCTACTGTTCAGTGTAAGGAAAGACATCATTGACCGGTTCCAAGAATATATCACCCAAAACGATGTTTTTCTAGAAATTACTTGTTTGGGGTTTTGTTTAGTTAAAACTTGAGTAGTCTGTGAGTAATTCTTCCTTCTCAGCTGGGCTTGGCCCCCACCTGCTCCTGAGATTCTCTTTCAGGCAGTAGATCAGGGCAGGAGCTTTGCAGGAGTGGAGGAAAAGAACTGATGGGAGTTTTCACTTCATTTTCCCTCTCTTTTTCTTTTCCTGTTACTGAAATATTTAAAAAATATTATTAATAATTTGTTTTTTGTATTAATCACTGACAAGATTTTTCTACATTTTCTGTCCAGTTGGTCCTAAATTTGGTGTCTGTACTTGGTTGCTGTGCTTTCATTGTGCTGGCTGCATAGCACAGAGCAATTGGGAGAGCAAAGTTTGCTGAAGAGGGAGCCTGAAACAGCTGCCAGGGCTGACAACTGAAAGGCACAAGTGGGGAAAAAGCAGAGCAGACGGAGCGATGTGGGAACATTAACACTTGGGAGGGACTCTCTTCCTCCCTCCCCTCTTTCTGAAGAAGGGAAAGAAGCTGGGTCTTTGTCCAAAAAAAAAAAAAAAAAAACAAACATGACCTTAAAACATGTAAAAAGATTCATCAATTCCTATGGTTTTTTGTTACTTGGATGTGCATTTAAGGGGATAAATGTTCATCTCTTTCATCCTGTACTTAAGGAAGATGAACCGTGTTTTTTACTCCCTGAAAATACGGAAATCTGTTTGTTATGTCACAGCTGTGCCAGCAGATTTCCAGGAAACTGAACGCGGTGCGTTTGTGTTTAGTATTCGGGAGGTTGCACCACCCCTTGATTAGCAGGGAAAGTTATCACATGGAAAAAGTGTGCAGAGATTGTTTTAATCTCATTTTGCACCGGATTGAGAAAGGAGAAGGATTAAAGTGTTTTAACCATAAAGCTTGGCAGCAATTGTGGAGACCAAAAATGAAACTAGTTTAAGAGAACAGTGCAGGCAATAACTCACTTGGGGGGTCGGCAGAGGACCAGAAGAAGTGGCCAGACTGACATTGCTTGGTTTTATTAACTCATCCATAATTAGCCCATAGCTTAGATACAATTTAGCTTGTGCCATATGGGCTAATATAGTGCTGAAAGTTACCCCCCATGCAGGTGACAGTCTGTCACACTGAAGGAAGATTAGCATAAAACAAACAACAATGCACCCTTAATGACAATGGCACCATTTGCCATGCCATACTTGAGCATGGGGAAGCACGGCCATTATAACCCAATCTTCAAGATTTTATTAAGTAGAAACAAAAGCAATGTGCACACAGACCCCCCCCTGCCCTTATAGCCCAGTGAATCCTTCCTTCAGCTTGCAGGCAAATCCGTTGTGTATTTGGATTTTTTTTAAAGATATAAATTTTTTTTTAATGGTAAAAATACCTAAGGTAGGTATTTATTCACAGCTTTGCTGGTATTCCTTGGAACAGGGTGTAGAATTAGCTGTTCTAAGTAAAACATGTTGGGCAAATGCATCCTGACGGCTTGTGCCTTGATAAAGGTGGAACAGAGTTGTTAAACTGAAATAAAAATGAGAACACTCCACTCACTCCATGTGCTCATCAATTCGATTAGAACTTTTTAGAGTAGATATGAATCTAACAATGGTGTAACTGCAGGCAGCCCATGTTGTGTGAGGAGAATTTATCCTACAAAGAAAGTGAGCCACTGTCTTTGGTGATTCCCCTTTTTTAATAGGAATTGCTCCATTAAAATGATCCCCACGCATTGTTGAGCCATCCTGCATTTATGGTAATTTGCCTATGTATTGCCAATATTTTCCTTTTTATATCAAGGAGGAAATTTGGTGCCAGAGCCTTTCCCAAACTGTGCTGAGCTCCTGACACAAAGCAGCAGAAGCCATTAGCATTCTCAGTTAAGGCTGATCAGTCGTGCTGTTGAACCATTTCTTCTCTTCTTCCCAACATATTTACTTTCCTGTATTTCCCAGATAAAAGGGAAGCTCCCCCTCCCCTAAGTTTTCCAGACTTTTCTTTTGAAAGGCAGCCTGCTCATTTTAAATGTTTTAAATGAAATGAGTTTTGCTATGCAGACAGGAGCTGGCTTTTTTTTTTTTTCTCCCAGCTCTCATCGGCTATTTATGTGACTCCATGGTTTTCAAATGGTATAATGCTGGAGGATGCCAAATGTCCTGCCATTTAATAACCAGTAGCATACAGAGCTCTTTTCAAAATGCCACCGCTCTGAGCATCTGTTGTTATTAAGTAAGATGATCAAATTTTGTGCAGGACTTCAATTTTGCTTTTCACATCACTTATAGAGCAAGAATAATATGCAGTCTGTGTATAGAACTAATGTGTTGGGCTCATTGAGCCAATTGCTGGGTTTTGTGTTCTGCTTTATTGCAGACTGTAAAATAAACTTTGGCCTTTTTTTAATAAATGTTATAAAAATGCTCTGTGAATCAGGAGAGTGTCAGCAATTAAGGCCATTTAACATCATAATAATTAAAAATGCAATACTCCAGCATAGCCAGCGCTGGTTCACATAAAAAGCCACATTGTTGGTCCTTAATAATTACATTATTTGATAGACACACTAAAGAAGAGGGAAAGGTGCACATTGTTAGTATCAGATGAGCAACTAATCCTTATTGTTCCTGGAAATTGCTGTAGCATCCTTTGCTCTCCCTGTTTTCAGCTAACAGATGTGCAGGAATGTCCTGGGCTCTCCATCGCTTTTCTCTCCAGCAGAATCTGACTGACAGCACCACCACCAGGGAACAGCTGGGCCGAGGCACATCACAGTCTGCTGGTCGGGA
Source organism: Anomalospiza imberbis (assembly GCF_031753505.1). Taxonomy (NCBI): domain Eukaryota; kingdom Metazoa; phylum Chordata; class Aves; order Passeriformes; family Viduidae; genus Anomalospiza; species Anomalospiza imberbis. The sequence continues at coordinate 33,854,910 of NC_089688.1, forward strand.
AAGAAGCTGATTAGGCTATGGAGTACCTAATTGGGTAAGATGCCCCTCATTTTCCAACTATAAAATTCAGAGAGTGTAGAGCAGAAAAGAGCGGCCGGGCTGGGAAGAGCCGTGTGTTTGTCCCGCAGCACAACTGGACCTTCCAAATGAGCAAGGATTTTTACAGCTGTGGTTTGGGGCTGTGCCCGAGCTCAGCCTTGTGCAGGGCCAAATTTTTGAGAAGAGATTTAGCTCAGGCATAATAACATTTAAATTACACTCCTGCATCTCAGCCCGTTCCCCCTGCTTTTCCTAAATCCACAAAGGCAGAAGAGCAGCTTTCCCCATGGCACTCAGTTTTGTCATGGAAAAATGAAGCAAAGGGGGAAAAAAAAGTACAGATTTACAGATTTAGGTATTTTTTCCATGAATATTGGAGGTGTGAGATTATCCCCTGGTTTAATTGTGTTTTGGTGCTATAGAGCCAATGTCATCTTCAGGTGAGACAAAGAAGTTTTTGGCTTCTTTGACTGTGGATCCTCACATATCCTAAAGGGAATGGGACTTAAAGAGGTTTTGGGGGAGCATCCTCATTCTGACCTCTGGAAATCCTGGAAAACAGAAAGTGAAAATTGACTTTAAACATCCTGAGGAGACAATTTGTCTCCTCTGTTTTCCTGGGGTGTCCAAGAGCTGTCTCTGTTTCTCTGGAAATACCCCCAGGCTATGGGGGTTCCATTGTTTTTTGTTTGTTTTTTTTTTTTTTTTTTTTTTTTCCCCGTTTTTTTTTTTTTTGTTTACTCCAGTTTCAAGCCTGTTAGGGTTCAGTTTTTTAACTTTATTTATTTCAGACACCTCAAGCTTGGACTGTAGCAACTAGTACTCAGATGGTAGAGTGTCCTTTTAATAAAAAGCGCTAAAAGGAACTTCCAACTAGATCTTATAAGGCCTTGTATCAAGTACCAGTGATACTGGGAATATTCTCAAGTACAATAAAGTCAGCTGGCATGAAAATCTCATTTCTCTGATTTCTTTTTTAAAAAAAATGTATATATGGTTCTTAGGGACATGGTTTAGTGGGGGGTTAATGGCTGGACTTGATCTTAGAGGTATTTTCCTTAATGATTCTATGATTTTCTGATTTTTGCCTTCATCTTGAATATTCTGATTTGATTTTAGTCACCTCTTTCAAGTAGTATTTGCTGTTCTCCAGGGAAACCAGTGATTCAGCATACAAGTTTGGTGTGGGGATACAGAAATAATGAAGATTTTGGAAGTCCACAATCTGTGAGTTAAATAATGTCAAAACTGCTCTGAAGCCAAACAAATCAAAAAGTTCCTGAGGACTTGGCGAGTTGTTTTTTACATCTTCACAGGTGTTGTCAGCAGGACCTTTGTCAGATTTGTTCTTCCCAAGGTCTGGAGTGATGGGATGAGCACATCCAGCAGCAATGTCTCCAGAGAGGTTTTGGGGCAAAGGAGCAGTGGTGCATCCCCAAAACCCCTCACAGGTATTTTAAAAGCAGTGAAAGCACCTGAAAGGCCAGAGCCCCAAAAAAACCTTTCTACCTTAGATGTAATTTGTAGGTGTGCAACTGTTTCAGTTCAAATATTAACCTTAGGTTTTAAACAGATTATAATTTTGGAAGGAAATAGCCATAATTGCAGGACAGAAAGGGATTTGAGTTGCAGCTCTGGACGTGAGTCTTGAGCACCTGAAGAGTATTTAGGTGAAAGAATAAAAGAAGCCCATTATCCCCTGATTAACCTGAATCAAATAATGGAAATAGAATTCCATCTGCCATCAAAATCATAAATAATAAATACATTAGTAAATCAATAAACTGAGTGCAACAATGAATTTTAGATCTTATGTTGTGATTAGAGGCAGCTCTTTCTTTGGGACATATTAAACCATATTCACAGCACATTCCTTTTGGGTTTCCTAATAGGTGATCTGTTTCTTTTTCAGGAAGTTCACATGAAGTTTCTGAACCTCCACTTTGCCACTTGGGGAAAAGCAGCCCGGAAATAAGGTGAAAGTGTTCTGAAAGAAATGAGGAAATCTCAAAAGGAAAAAAAAAAATATCGCACATTATAGAAATCCTGGTAAATAAAATATAACCAAGGAGCAGCCTGGGAAGCATTTAACCCAGTGCACTCTGGTTTTTCTGTGCTGCCAGCACACAGAATAAGGGATGAGGAATGTCAGGGAGGATGGGTCTGTGTATTAGTGACATCAAATTCCATAGAGATGTTAATGATTAACAATAAAATAACAGACAATGTATTGCAGCAGGGACAAAAGGATAAAATCAGTGGTAATTGAGGCCTTCATGGCAGCTCATCCTGTATTTGGATTAAAAGTAATGTTTCAGTAAGAAAAATAACACAAATTCTTTGAAGATTCAGTTTTGGAAAGCTGTGGCAGCTCAAGAAATTTCTGTAGTACAATTATGCATTTGTATGGCCAATGAAATTCCAGAACTTCCTTTGGTCTGCAAGAAACCTGAAAGAGAACTTTATTTTCTTAATAAATAAATATTATATATAATAAATATAATAAATAAATAAATTTTCTTAATTTATGCTTTGTAACATCTGTAGGACCAGGTCCAGAGGTCCCTTGGGAGATCTGTTCTGATGAGACCAAACTGAACCCTGCACCTGTTGAGTTTCTTCCAAGTGTATTTTACAAAATCAGAGTTTTTTGTCTCAGATTTGAAAAATGCCATTTTCATCCCAGTCCATCAGCTCTGCCTTGGAACACAGTGGGCCACCAAGCAGGTGAGGAACTCCTGTAAATGTGAAGAACCTTAAAGCCCATCCAGTCCCACCCCCTGCCATGGGCAGGGACGCCTTCCATCATCCCAGGTTGCTCCAAGCCCTGTCCAGCCTGGCCTTGGACACTTCCAGGGCTGGGACAGCCTCAACTTTTCCCTGCCTGGCTTGGCTCCGTGGTACTGGTGTCCTCCTGCTGCTCTTGCCAACAGGGAAACCCCAGAATCCACCAGCCCTCCCTCTACACCTTTCTGTAGCATGCACAAATCTCCTGAGTGTTCATGTTCACCATGAACTTCTGTACCTCTTATAAATTATTTTTTTGCCCATTGTCAAGATTTGGAAATGATTTATTGGTGCAGTTTTTGCAGCAGGACTGAAGCCTCTGTGGCCTCTCTAGTTAAATTCCATACAGACTGTCTTGGCCTGCTCAAAACCCACAGTTCTTGGCGCTTCTACCACGGCTGGGTTTTTATGAACTGCTTCAGTAAAGCTGATATTTTAAAATATGATTTTTCACAGACTCATAGAATTCCCTGAGTTGGAAGAGACCCATCAGGATCATCCAGTGCAGCCCCTGGCCCTGCACAGACCCCCCAAAATCCCACCCTGGGCATCCCTGGCAGCGCTGTCCAAAGGCTCCTGGAGCTCTGGCAGCCTCGGGGCTGTGCCCATTCCCTGGGGAGCCTGGGCAGTGCCCAGCACCCTCTGGGGGAAGAACCTTTTCCTAAATCCAACCTAGACCTGCCTACAGAAATATTAAAATTAAACGTGTACAGTTGTGTACATCAGAATTTCTGGCACTCCTTTATTGCAAATCTGCAGAAGGAATAGGATGAGCGTTTTCTTGGTTCATCATTAAAGTGGATCTCCTGCTTTTAAAAAGGGATTTTGTCTGCTTTTTGGGCACCTCTTGCTTGCAAACACTTCCCTCTAAATCATTTCTGTAGCCAGCACTGGTTCCTGCTATTCCTTCCACACCAGGCACTAATCCTTCAGCTCCCATTCCCCTTCTCCCACAGCCAGTTTCATAAGTAGTGACAGGATGACTGAATTTAGAGGACACGAGAAATCTTGACATTCAACTTGTCAACATTTCTGTTGCTGAGCCTCTGTTCCCATGACTTATTTTTTAATGCAAATCAGAAGATGATTAGCTGTTTTCTCTCCTCATTGTGTTTATTTTTGCTTGTTCTTTGGGCTGTTTTTCATGCTTCATCTTGGCTGAATTCTCTCCCATTTTTCTCCCTTCCTGTGCGTTTCTGCTCTTGCTCTGTTCTCTGCTCTTTGTTCTCAGTCACTGTTTTCCCCCCTTTTCCCTTTTGTGCCTCTCTTACATATTTTGTGGTGCTCTATCATCTCTGTTCTTTGTCTTTACTTTTCTTTGTCTTTTCATTTTGCCTATCTTTGTTCTGTGTCCTCTTTGGTGTCTCCCTGTTCTTTGTCTTCTCTTTTTCCTTGTTCTTTCTTTTCCTCTGTCTGTCTCTTTTTATGATTCCCTTTTATCTTCGTTGTGTTCTGAGTAGGTTTGTCTTGATCTTTGTCTTTGCAGAGAACGTGCTCAAAGGAAGACAAAATACGCCATTCAAACAGAAATTGCTTATTAATTATAACATGGACACACTGCTGAAACCCAAGCCTCCCACAAAGCCAGAAAACCAACTCACAGGAATTTTCAGGCCATCCTGTATTTTTCTGGGCATCTGGGCTGCTCATCTGAGCTGCTCCTGTGGTTGAGCACCCAGCACCTAAACCCCATCTTATTCCACTTTTCAGTCTTTGACTCTCAGCCCATAAATCCATCCTAAACTTTATCACTGACCCATGAAGACTTGGGTGCAAAATAACCAAAGTGAGGTATCTGGTTATGCAGCAGCTATGAGTAAAAATGTGTATTTTGGTCTCCAATATGGAATCTATACAATCTCCATGTCCCAAGTGTTCCCCTTCCTCCTGTGGTGAGGGGTATAATTTACTGCAGATGTCTCTGACCTACATCATCAGCTCCAAGTTATCAGTTGCTGCTAGAAGGAATGGTTTAATTTACTAACCAGCTCTGCTGGGAATGGGTATCCACTGCAGCCATGTGAAAGTCAGGATTTTGTGGTGCTCTTGGTGCATAGCCCTGAGTTATTGTTGTCAATTCTTTCATATTTGAAAAACAAAACATCTTAAAAATGTGGAGACAGGAAAATCACAGACAGAGGTATTTTGGTAAAGGAATTTCTTTTTTTGGTCCTGAAATAAATCTTTCTGTGATCTCTTTAAGCTTTGAAAAGATTAGTATGATCTCAAAGTTTAAGCTCAGAAAGGAAAAGTTCACATTAAAAAAATAAAAAGTTTAGCTTTTTGTTCATTTTCCCACCCATTTCTCCCCTCTAATAATTCATGGAAATCTCTCTGTATGTGTGATATTTGATTAATCCTCATTAAAGCCTTGCCTGAAAAACAAACCCCAGATCTTGGAGTTTGCCCTGTTGCCGCTTTCACCTCCTTTACTTTTGCTTCCTTCATTTACTTGTCTTCAGGAGGGCCCTGAGAGTCACGTCAGGTTTTTAAAGTGCAGAATGGATGAGCTGGGGGAAATTCCCCAAGGGAAGAGGGGCTGGGGGCTCTGAGGACCCTGCTGCAGCCTGTGCTGGGTCACCATTTCCCAGGGATTCAAGGGAAACCTTTCCTGCCCTGCCTGCCTTCCCGGGCTGCTTCTCTCTCCCCATACCTTTGCTGTTAAATTGTCACTCTCCTGGCCAGGCTGTGGTATATAAATAGAAATCTCATATCTTTCACCTGCTGTGCTCTGGGGAAGCCCCAGCACACCCAGCACATCACAGACCTCTGCAAACCAGCTGTAGGACCTGGCCACAATATTGCAACAAATAACCTGGCTCTGATGTGAATTGTCCTGGAACTGGGAAACGCTGCAGGTTCCCCAGAGGCTGCAAATTGAGCCAAGCCCAGGTTGGGTTCTTTGTGCTGCTTCCTCCCCATCACTACCAGCTTCCCTCGCTGTGGTGGTGGATGCAGAAGTGGGATGGGGTCTCTTCCCAGCTCTTCCCATTGTGGCTTGGGCACGGAGCTGCTGGGGAAGGGCCGTGGGGATCAGGAGGTGCCCCCATCAGTGTGTGACAGCATCCATCCCCTACAAGCTGAAAGGATGTTCCCCTGCTGGTCCTGGCATGTGTGTTTGTGAGGAAGCACAGGTGATCTCCCATTCTGCATGAATATGCAGGAATTACAGGTTTCCCAGGCTAGATATTTTTTATCTTAATAATGTTGATTTAAATTTTACTTAAATATTAATAAAATGATTTAAGACCAGGCCATTTAGGCCAAATGTACATTAAAATTCCCCTTCTATTTTCCCTCTTTTTAAATCCTCCTCCTTCAGTTTATTCCCTGAGGGAGGGTTTGGTTCCTGAACTCATTGTGAGATCTTCAAACACATAATAAGAATTAATCACCATTAGTCCTCTATTTTAACAGCTGCTTCCTACCCCCCGAACCAGTACAGCTGCAAACTTCCCTCCCTCTGCCGACACCGTAATCCCATTACAGCTGCAAACTTCCACATGGAAAAAAAAGAACCAAAAAAAAAAACCAGGTTTAAGCTGATTTTGAAACAACTCACATTCCTTAATTGCTCAGGTCTGGGTGGGAAGTGGGTGATGCAGCTCCTGCCTGGTGGGAGCTGGAGGAGCTTCGTCCTTCCCAAGCGCGAAGCCACCGCGCTCGGCGTCACCACAGGAGGTGCAAACCCCACCTCAACACTAATCCTGTCATTTGCATCCACCACTAATTGTGTCTTCACATTCCTAGGAAAACAAGTATGGTTTATTTATTAACAGTGAGATATTTGGCCACTTGTGGAAATTTCCTCCTTGTGCTTTCTCCATTCTAATATCTGCCCTTAGATTGTAATTATTTTATTTTTCTACTTTTTAGCATTAAGGTTTGAGATAGATAATTATTTTTGCTTAATAGTAAATTTCACTGCAGCGTGCCCAGAGGGATCTGAAATAAAAGGTATTTAAAAATCTACCATGTTAGAAAAGTAAAATAATTTCAGCTAATGAGATTATCAAGGATAATCGGTTTACAAAAGCCCATTATGTGACAGATTCATTGATGTCTTAAAACAGAAAAGGAGAATCCTATTTATTTTTTGAAATGGTGTAGAATAAATTGCTTTTTAGAATGTAAAAGGCTGGTTTTCATATATTTTTTTTTAATGTGATGATTTCTGTAGCCCCATCTGCTGTTCAGTTTCAGAAGTAGCCTGAGGAAGATTTGGTGAAATGCATGTTTTTCTGTGGAAAATTGGTGAGAGGTAACACTTGACCTGTGGATTTGACTGAATATTGTGAGGAAGGGCTTAATCTCTTTCAGAATTTGTGGGAAGAAGTTGAAGGAGTGGAATGGAAGTTCCCACTTTCATTCATGCATGACTGAGGATATGTTGTGGAGAAGGACAAGGAGAAGGAGAAGGAGAAGGAGAAGGAGAAGGAGAAGGAGGAGGAGGAGGAGGAGGAGGAGGAGAGGTCAGCGTTGGTGGTTGCTCTTGCTGGAGTAACCATGGACGCCCTACTAATGCAGCTGTTTGCTTATCCCAGCAAGCTCAAATGGCTCCAAGAGAAATGGGGTGGGATGCTCCAGAAGAAGACAGGTCATTGCAAGGCCCACATCTCTGCAGAGTACAGAGTAGGGTCATTTTAGAGGTGTGAAATGTCACTGGGACATTTTCCTTCCATTTTCTCCCAGAACTTCTTAGGAGATATGTGTTACACACTGGCTTTGTCTGCTTGCAGAGGTAGAAGTGTTGATTTGGCCTGAGAAGAGTTGAAAGATGCTCCAACTCTACCACAGTCTTGTAACACTCAAGCCAGATCATAGACCTGGCCCTTATAAATGAAGAAAATCATTAATTGCTGTGTTATATAAATTAAAATTCATGTGTAGAAAGCTGCATCATTGAAGAAAAAAGACAAAGCAAAACTATCATAGTGTCTATTTTATCTGTTGTGGTTTATTGTTTAGACCATATCTGGAATGTGCCTGGTGGGGCTTGGACACGGAGTCTCTTCCGGGACTTTTGCTCCATGATGATGTGGAAGGTGACTCTTCAGTAAGTAAGACCAAATGATTTCAGACTTGTATAAATAATACACATGTTCTGTCTCCTGTGATGGAATGATGAATAGCATTGAGAGTGATTGATTTGCCGACACGAGGCGGGGGCTGGAACAGTCCGTACTGTCCTTGGATGCCTCAGACTGGTCCTACCTCTCCCACAGCTTTGTTTCCCCATGGGAGTGAGGTTCTCCAGCCCCATGTGAATGCCAGGTCTTGGCTTGGCCATTGAGAGGGACGATGGGGACACACAGATTGAGCTCATTCTCACCACAGTGTCCTCTGCTTGTACCTGCCTCACACACAGAGACTTTGTCCCCCCCAAAATGTGAGTTTTGTATACTCTTTTCTGCTGCAGCTCAATCCTCTGCTTAAAAGGATCCCTCTCTTTTTTTTTTTTTTTTTCCCTTTCATATTTAGCAGAAAATAATTCTGCAATGAGCTTTATTAAAGCAGCAGGATAGATTAAAAAATGAAATATGTTTAGCAAGATTTGGGGGGAAGGCTGGAGTAATTAATTTTCAATAATACCTGGCATTTCCAGAACTCCTTTCATCCCAAGATCACCAAACAGTTTACAGACATTAATTAATTAAAGCATTATGATGCCCCAGTGTGGGGCCATCGCCGGCATGTCTGACTCAGACAAACTCCCTCCAATTCCCCGGACAGCCGAGCAGTATCCGCTCCTCTGCCTGCACCAGGGCTATTCCTCTGAGCAAATACTGCTCAGCTTTCCCAAGGTTTGCACTCTGTGGCCCTATGTAAATATTTTCCAATAAGTTCGATTATTTGTCTTTTATTCTCTATCAGGAAAACCCCAAATATCTCCGTAATAAAATTTCCAGCGTGTGTTTACATGAGGGCAGTTTGGATGATTAGTTTCTGATTCAGCTACCCATTAAAACATCCCCGCTCCTGGAAAACTCCCTTTGAAGGCTGGGAGCTGGACATGCATTTTAAGCTTGGATCTTGGGGTGGGTGCAGTAAATCAGGTGGGGAAAGAGGAGAGGGGTGCAAATAACGTCACACTCCTGGAAATCCCCTGTGAAGTGTAAGTTGGGTGAAATCTTATGAAAGCTGTAGATTGCCCAAACTTTCTCCAGTCCGATGATTTGATTCATGAACGCGTAAATAGATAGATAGATAGCTAGATCCATCACAGGCATCCCTGGGGAGCCATGGAATGGTGTTTGTGATTGGAAAAATATTATAAAAGAGCTCACGTATAGCCAATAGTTGGGCAGTTTTGTAGCGCCAAGATAAATAGGAAAGAAATGGCATTTCATGATCGCATTTTTAAAGGACGTTTTAAGTTACCAAAGCAGGAGAAATGGATGTGCTGCAGTGATGGAGCTGCATTCCTGTGTGGCAGCACTGCCATTTGGGCACTGAGCCCCTCACCCCACATCAGTGTGGCACTGCATTCATGGGGAATCACAGAATTGTTAAGGTGGGAAAAGATCTCCAGGACCATCAAGTCCAACCTGTTCCTGATCCCCACCTTGTCACCCAGCCCAGAGCACTGAGTGCCACATCCAGCTGTTCCTTGGATCCCACCTCCCTGAGCAGCCCATTCCAATGCCTGGCAACCCTTTCCATGAAGAATTCTTGCTGATGCTAAACCTGAACCCCCTCTAAATGACTGTACCTTGATGTTTGACCCCACCTTGGCTGCGGGATGGGTGCTTCACTTGGTCTAAGACCTTCCACTTTGGTTGGGATATTCAGAAACAGGATCAGCCTTGAAAGATGTGTTTATAATGGAAGATTGAGTTTAAAATACCAACAAAATCATTGTAGTTTGTTTGTTTGTTTGTTGGATTGACTATTTTCCCAAAGCCAAATGAAAACCAGTATGAAAATAAAAAGTCCCTTTCATTATCTGTGGTCTAACCATGGCTTTTTCTGGTTAGGCTGGCCAGCTCCAAGTTTCCCTTTATTCCAACTTGGAACCATGGTGGAGAAGAGACATTGAATGTGGAGCAGGAGACACATGGAGCCACATCCCCAGTGCCACCATGAATCCGTGTCCCGAGCCATTCCTGTCACCTGTCACCTCAACCCATCCATCCACCAGCCTGCAAAGAGAAATGTCAGGGTGTGCTGGGGAAGGTGACGCCCATGGAGGAGCCTCTGCTTTGGGAAGGAGGGAGCTGGGAATGCTGCCCTCCTCCCTGCTTGTTTACCCTATGGCAAGTGCAATCTTTGGGGAGCACTGTGACTCCGAGATATGAGAAGAAATTCTTCAGTAAACACAAGTGACATTTGGCATATAAATAAGTTAGGGAATACTCCTGCGCAAGCAGTGCAGGTCATCAGTGATCTTTTATCTCCTGGTGTAGAGTCGACTCCTTTGGAAATGGAAAAAAGTGCAAAGTGTTTGTGGAAGGGGTGGTGGAAATGAGAATCCTGGTCCTGGTCCAGAGCTAGTGGCTTCATTCCTCAACCCTATTGGTTCTGGGAAAATCCAGGGTGTGTCAGATGGATTTCTCCAAAACTTTGGGTTTTTTTAAAATTATTCTTCCCCTATTTTTTAAATTTTCTCTCAATTTTTAAATTACTTCTTTTTTAAAAAATTCTCTTTTCCCCCTCTTTTCTTCTTTTTTTTTTTTTTAATTTATTTCATTTTTCTTGTATTTTTCCATCCTTTTTTCTTTTTTTAAAAAAATACAATTAATGTATAACAGAGCCCTTCGGAGAGTAAACACTGATTTGCAATAACACAGTAAACAAATAACAGGGAACAGGCGTGGAGCCTGTATATCCATACGTCCATAAAATCCTTTGCATCCACACATGCGCACCCGCGTTCTTATTGTGTAGGTTTAGCTGAGGGGATTTACCTCCTTTTTAATATTTTTGAAGGCTGCTTTATGATCCTGTTGACCTGCTATTAGCAAAAGCTTAGCTTTCAACAAAGGTAATTAAATTATAAAATCACTGCTGCAATCATCAAACTACTCATAAAACAAGAAATGAAAAAAAAAAATACCCTGAAATAAAAATCTTGCAGGCTTCTCTCTTCATGTAATATTGCTCCCTGATGTTAATTACATTTAAATGGGAGAGTACTATTTTGGTATCATTCATACGCCTCCAAAAGTACTTTCCAGTTTATCATACCTGTCAACCCCAGTGCATCACAGGCTAATACTTTATTAAGAAAAAAATCATTAGGGAGCTGCTGATCCCATTTAAGTACATTGGGCAGAATGTAAGACTAATTAAAAAGCATATTTTTACATTATTAATTTCTGAGTTTCACACTTAATGAATGTGAAATGACAGGGCTACTATTTTTATATTCAGGCTCTCTGGGCTCCTCAGCCAGGGGAATTCAATTCTGGGGATTTTTTGCAAAGATGCTTCTTGGGAGATTTGTTTTCAAGAACAGCTAAGCTTTTTTAGCTGTGCCTTTTTCTGGGAAATTATACTAAAGCATATTACAGCCACTTAAAAGAGTAGTTAAATAGATGTTGTGTTGGGTTTTTTTCATCACACTGCTATAAAAGTATTTTAGATGAGGTATAAAATATGGTTTTTAAATGATATTATGATTTGCAAACACTAAAAAATAATTGCGGTGGAGTTGAGAGAGAGCAAAAACATCTAATCTTTATTGTGTAAGACAATGTGATAAAATATTTTACAGCCAAAAGCTCATTTTGCATCTGGAAAATTGTGTAAACTGATGGGGGGGGGGGGGGAGAGAAATCTCATTAAAACTAAAGGTTATTTCTAATATTCTTCAAACAAAGCAACACTTCTAACTGCATCTCCCCTCCTCATATTTATTAAATTAGACAATTGCACGAACGCCTGACGTTGTATTTAAATAAAGACATAAAATGACAGAGAGCATGGGGTGAGGCTGGGGACGGGGTTTGGAGCAGCGGGCGCTGGGAGGGAGCTCCATGCCCGGGAATGTGGGGCTGTGGAGGGCCGGGGGTGCCGTTCCAGGCGTTGGCAGCGTTGGGTGTCGCGGAGCCCCGAGCCTGGCACCGCGTCCCCGCCAGCCGTGGCACTGCCACTTTTATAGGGCTCTGCAAGGAGGAGTGGAGAGAAACAGGGATTTTTTTTTCCTCCCCTCTCTCTCTCTCTCCCCCTTTTTTTTTTTTTTCCAAATGTGCTTACAATTACCTCTCTGTATTTTTATTGTCTTTTTGCTAACCACAAAACTCACACTGGAGGCAAATCTTAACGGCTGAGGCTTTCCTCGTGTAAATATTAGGAAATTACATTTGTACAAACTGCGCGGCTTTGTAAAGGGCGCTGGAGCCACTCCAACACAAATTAATCAGGATAAAGTTGCTCTATGTTCAACATGACCATAGTTTATTTTCTTAAAGTATTAATTTGTCAACAGCTTTCCTGCCTCGCTGTGACTCATGTGGATGGCATTGAGGGAAGACACAGATGCAATCTTGCTGCTATACCTTGTGGTTTTAGGAACCAGCTCCAGTTAATCAAACCATAATTGTGTTTAATTCCTCAATATTTGTTTTCCCACCAAAGTCAAACGACTGAAATATGAATATGAACCTGTGTTTAAATATTGTCTTCTCTAAAAAAAAAAAAAAGAGAGAAAAAAAGGCATGAAACTATTTTAACTGTTTGCTAAACAATTTTTACTTCCAGGTCCTTCCCTCCTCTGTTGTTTCCCCTTCCCTCAGCCCCAAAATAAATAAATAAGCTCTGGCAATAGCTTTTCAGCTGGTGTCCTTTGCTTTTTCCCCTCCTCAGCCTTCCCCAGTGCTGAAAGCATTGCTTTCCACATATGCCCCCTCCTTCTTCTGCCTTCACTTGCTGCTTATTATATCCCCCAATTTTTAATTATATCTTGATTTTCGTAAAATGATAATTTGTTGTTATGTTTCTGGAATGCAAACGTGAGCGTAATGGGATCTATTTTTCAGAGTTGCCAAAACAAATTAAGGAGAACGTTCGGCTCTTCCTTTGCCAAATGTTTTAGTGTTTTTCCATGAAAGCAAATCTTATTTCGAACTGTATATTAAAGCTTAAGTAAATAATGCCGCCTGTAAGAAGCAAATTCTATTGTAAAATCAGTTACTGTTTGCAGGCTTTGCTGGTGCTACCTGCACAGGGCTCTGCCTGGGAAGAATCGGGGTAACAATGAAATGTTGCTAATTTTAATTTGCCTTTTGCAGAGCTTGAAAAGCTGAACTTTTTTCCCGAGTGTTGGACGCAGCCCCCATAAATATGGAGCATTTGTTGTGGCCGTCTCACGGATGCCCAGGTAGGCGAGGAGGCTCTCGGATAACGACATCACACGGGGCTGGAATGGGAGCAGCTTTAGGCACTGAGCTTTGTTAATTGTGGGGCCGGGGGCTCGCCTGTTCTTTAGCATCTTTTATTAACATACATCCCCAAATTATATTGACACTCTTCTTGTTTTATTAGCACACGTTTACCTTGTTCATGGTTTTATTATTCAAGAATGCAGTTGTTGCCAAGTATTAATCAATATATTATGCTGCTCAGTTGGGCAAGCTGTACAAAAACATAGTGCCCCTAGGGTTAATACAGTCAAGAACTAGAAAAGTGTTTCAGACATGTACACAACATGTGGTTTACTATTATCATTAAATGAGGTGAACTGGGACTCTATACATATGGATTTTGAATTGCATAAATTTTGATTGATATCATTTGAAGACTGAGACCCTGAAAGGGTAGATTTTGTGAAAGACGATACACAGGCCAGCTATTACCACATACAATAATACCAGGAAAAATATCTGAAATGAGCAAGGCAGCTGGCTTTTAAATAGCTAAAACATAACATCAATACTTATTTTGAATAATGGAAAAAAGAGGTAAAAGATGTTGACCTCTGCCTGACAATAACATGTTCCAAAAGTAGAACTGGTCCCGGGAGAAAACCCCCTGCTCAACAGTAGCGACTAAGAAATTTTTTTCTTTCTCTCTCTCTTTCTTTCCTTCTTGTTTTCTCTTGCTTTTCTTTCCCTTTTCTTTGTTACTCTTCTTTTTCCCCCCATATTTATGCTTTATTCTCCCTCTCCATCAAAGGTAAATGGGCTTTTGAACACGCAGACAGCCGCCAGAAAGGAAAAAAAAAAAGAAAAACCCAACAAAAAATGAAACCCCAAGAATTTTTTGCAAATTCAGGAAACACTTGAGAGGTAAAACCAACATCCTGAGACAGGAGACAAGGCCAGCTTTTGACACCGGGCTGGACCTGCGAGGCCGAAGGAAACCTGGAGCCAGGAAGCGGCCGCTGCCGGGGTCAGGCCGCCGGGGACCCCGCTCCTCGCCGCGCACCACAGGCCCCCACCAGCCTTTTCATGGGAAATTGCTGAAAATTTGCTGATCTGCATGAAACATTTATTGGAAGGGGAGAGGAAGAGCCTTCCCTTGGCTTCTTGTGGGTTCCTGGTTCATATGGCATTTAGTGGGGAACATAATGTATGCGAGGAGGCGGCAGGGCTCGGAGGCCCCACGTCCATTTTTTTTTTTCCCACTGTGTGATACACATGGAAAATTATCAATACCTCGCTCTAGCAGATTCCTTCAATTTGCCTGTATATGTTCAAACTTTTGAGAGAGCACCGGATGCTTAATGCTTCATTTATGATTTATGCTCCATAAATGTATTAAAACATTAACCATATTTCTGCTATGGCATACTTGAATCCTCCCGGGGAAAAGCCGGAGTGTTTCTCAGGCTGCTACTCCGGCTTCCCTGAGGAGCGAGATTATTTGTGTTGTGTTACACCTCCAAGTGTTGATTAGGCCTCGGTGTTACCCTGACAGAAGTGTCGTGTGGTGCTTCTCTTTAATGGGGTAATAAGCTACATCAACTGCATGAAGGAAATGTTCCTTTTCAAGTCAGAAAGGGTGAAAAAAGTTGGTGTGCAGATCCAGAAAAGGCTCCATCCCCTCTGTCCCCTCCACTCCAGTGAAACCCTTCAGAATGGGAAACTCTTGGCCGTAGCACTTGGGTGGCTCTGCAAATTTATAATCAGGGTTAGAACTCTCTAATATATTAAATGGTTACACACCAGCCTTTGCTGAGCCCGGCTTTTAACTGCCTTGCAGCCTGGCAGGCTCCGAAACACGGCTGTTAATTGGAAAGCAGGAAGGTTAAAAAAGAGACAAACTAGTTTTCTGGCTTGGCTTTGACAGCCTGGGTTATTTATGCAGGTTTTTTTTTTTTTTTTTTTTTTGCAGGCTTTTTTTCCCCCCTCTTCTATTTTTCCCCCCCTCTCTTTTTGTGCTGGGGTGGAGGGTGAGGGCTGTCTGGAGGATTTCTTAGTGGTTGGGAAGCTTCACATTTTTCAGTAAGCATTATTGGGTAACAATTGGTGCAAACATTATGGAGGGGGAAAGGCACATAAATCACGAAATAAAAAAATAGTTTCTGCACATTTTCAAAAAACACGTTGTGCTCTCTGAGGTCCTTTTCATTTTAACCAAATCAGGGGGAACTTGTCCTCACAGCGGCAAGGCAGATGGAACAATAAATCACAGGAACCATTGACTGCCTGCAGTGTACTCTCCGCAGCTGTCACTTTTTTGTCTCTTTGGTTTTAGCTGACATGGTTTGAGGTCCACTGTGAACCAATCTGGACTTTTTTTTTACCGTCATATCCATCAAAACGACCAGTAACCATCAACCTACTGCCGCGATCGATTCGTTTGCTTATTCTCACGCATAAGCCAATACTCAGCTCACTAGGTGAGGCTTGGGAGAAGCACCTCATTTTAGCTTTTTTTTTTTTTTTCCCCCTCTTTCTTTTCTTCTTTTTCCTTTTTTTTTTTTCCTCCCTTTCGCCTCCAGCTACAGCTGTGATTTTCTGAGCAGTCTTGGCTAACGTTATTAAAGTTGCATCATGATAGATATAGAAGGGAGCGGGAAACAGCTTCCACCCGCACCAACAGCAAAACCCAGCAACAACCGTGGGGTTTTGCTGTTGTTGTCAGTGTTGCTTTTCAGGTGTAGCTAGACGCTTGCTAAGCTCGGAGTTTCCAACTCACTGCTTATTTTGCAAAGTAAACAAGCAAATGTTATGTGCATAACCTTAGCTGTCTCTGCAAAGGTCAGCGCCTGCCTGCCGATTTCCTCCGCCGCCTTTTGGTGGCACTCTGATGCCAGCGATTCCTCCCGCCGTGTTTGGGAAACAAGACGTCCTTTCTTAACAAAAGACTCAATCTACAAAAGGCTGCAAAACAAAAAATTGATTAAATTTGAACTGGAGTAGGAAAGTTTAGCTGGGTGGGGGAAATCACCCGGTAAGCGCTAAACAGGGGCTGGTCCGGACCCTGGGCTGAGGGGTCGCTCAGGACCTTGTGTTATGCTACAAAAACTGGGGGGCCCTCCACTATCCTACAGTATCCATGGCCATACAGAGGTGGGATTGGAGATCACATTCAGTGGGCTCAGTTTATGACCTGAAACGTTGCAAAGTGTCTTTTCCATTTTAACAAAGTGTCCGACCTGCCGTCTGTTGCTGAAATGAGCAGAGGCTGAACTTCAGGACACAGTCTGGCTTTTTGTGGGATAAATAGCAGCAAGGAGATACATGGATAATACAGTCGTAGTAATGTTCTTTTTTAAATGTCAAAAATACCTGCTTACTTTAATAGCCTCCAGTTAGGTCAAGTTAAATTTATTATATGCATTTTTTTTTATAGCTGAACTCCATGATTTTGACTTGAGGTGACAGCTGAAAAGCACCAGAAACCCTTGGAATTTCAGATCTATGTATTACTATAAAGGAAGAAAATAAAGTTCCGCTAAGAGAAGGCAGGGAATTGCATTTACCAAATATACATAGTTTTAAAAACACAACCCCTGAAACATTTACCTTAAAAAAAGTCAAGAGAGCAGAAGTTTTCTTTTGTATCTATAGAGCAAACATTCCTGGGATTTGTAATAAAAACCCAGTTATGAGATCCGGGGTCCCTCCTGTTAACAAGGATCTCTTAGCAGATATTGAAATATTGCCACGTTGGAGAGAAGTTATTTAAGGACCCTCCAGGAGCCGATGTGAAGGCAGATTCTGCTGAGAGTGTTTTCCTCTCTGCAACGATTGGAAGGGAGCGTGTCCTGAACATATTCCACTTTAGAGAGATGCAACAAATAACGAGCTTCAGTCAAAGCCGGCCCCACTTCATGATGAATTTCAAGGAGTGTGACCAATAATCCTTCCACTTATCTTAAAAATCCTATGGAAGTAGTAAACCAGTTCCACAGAACTGAGAGCAAAGTGCGGGGGGAAAATAAACCAGAAACATCACAAACCAAGCCATCTGTCTGTGAGCAACCCAAGAACCCTGAGTCCACCCAAGTAGTTGCTGCATGTTTTTCTGTACTGCTAATGGATTGCATATTGTTGAAAATATGAATCACAGAATAAATCAGAGCAGAGTGGAAATTATGGGTTGGATTCTATTCTTTGCCACAGTGAAATTACCAGGCTGATTCTGTTTGCTGCTATTGGGGTGCACATCAGATTAATTATTCAGTGTAAATGACTGCAGATTGGCAATCTGAGCTCTCTCTACATTTACTAACAGCCAGAGGAGCGAGGCTGGGAGTTGATGAGGGTCAGACCAGTTTAGGCTGTGGATTTTCACAAACCTTTACTTACTGCCTTAATTCTGCAAGACACACATACACGTCTTAAATATACCTTTAAACATGTCTTATGCTGGGGACATGCCAAACATCTCTTGCTCCCTTTAGGGGAGACATGAAGAGTTACAAACCGTGAGCCCTGTGCCAGAGCCGCTGCCTAGAAAAAACCTGAAGTGACTCAGAGTTTTTGGCTGAGGAGGGAGAGCAGGATAAGAGGGCCTTGCTTATAGCAATTACGCAGAAATAAGGAATTTCACTCTGATTACCCTGCCAGCAAAATCTGTATATATCTAATATCAGATAACATCACCCTGCCTGTGAAAGGAAGGCCACTAATTCCGCAGTATTCTTATTTTCAAATGAATTCCAACACCGAGAGCAGGGAGCAGCTTTGTTAAAAGGGACTGGCATTAATATGCCTAATGGGGACTTTTCTCCTGTTCCTACCAAACGGGCTCTAACACAATTCCACACTTCAACCAGGAAGCAGTTCTGCATATTTTCTAATTAGCTGTGGGAGATGTTTAATACAAAGAAGGACAGAAAAAAAAAAAAAAAAGAACAAAAAAGCTGTGCAAACTCAAAACTCTGTCCAGAACACGGCGGGTTTAACCCCAAAAAGCCACGTGAGGTGGCTGCTGAGTGAGGTTTAATTGGAGCCCCCAGCTGCCCCCCTGGAATGCCCAGCACAGGCACAGTCCTGGCAGGACCGAGCCTCAGGCGCTGCCGAGCGGGTGCTGCCGCCGCCGCCGCCGCTGCTGTTGTTATTTTCCAAGAGGAAATATTTCGGGTCTGCCCTAACATTAGTGCAACATATCACTGCGGCTGCATTCCCTGCTGACTGCAGGCTGTTTGATGAGTAATTAGGAGACCTTCTCCTTAGTTTGTTTGACATATTTTACAAAACACGCGAATCTGTTAAAAATTTGCTTGTTCATTTAAAAGGCAGAGTTCCTAAATGAAGCAGAGTATTTGCTAAATAGATACCATTTTAGGATGTGGGTTCGTTTTTTGGTTTTTTTTTTTTGCTGTTGCAACTTCAAACACAATAGGTTCTTTTTGCCTTAGAAAGGATTTTTTTTGTTTCTGTGGAGAAGTAATTATTGTTTGTGCATCTGTGTAGCTTCACTCAGAGCTCATACAGAGAATATCTCTGTAATACTTAGAGATAAACATATCTAGACATACAGATCTCCATGTGTGTACTTAAGTTTGTTTATATTTTACACCCACACGTCAAAACTGGTATCATTAAGTACTTACTGGAAAGCAATAAACACAGCTCTCTTTCCTCTGCCCAGATCAAGGGTGAACACTATTTCCTTCATTTTCCATTAAAACATCTTTAGCAAAGAAACCTTAGAGAAAATATTAAATATTCTTAGATATTCCAGCACTCATCTACTAAATACAATTTGAAGATCATCTGCTGCTTCAGATTGTATGATTTCAGCTGGTGATTTAACTTCCCTAAATATGGCAGGGTTGTATAATTAAAAAGTTCAGTTTTTCTTGATTTGAAAGCATTTGGAGTTTTTAAGAAAAAGAAATATGATTTTCTTCATTTTAATTGTGCAGAGAAGTGACACCTCTCAGCATCCTTAATTATATAATTAGATAATGTTGCTTCTTGCAGTTTTCAAAGTTACAAATGAAAAATTAGACATACAAAAATAGAAATATAATTGCTCTCAATTTATTTAATGTCAAAAAGAAAAAAAAAACCCCTCTGGTATTTAAAGCCAAGCAATCCTACTGACCCAAAGGTTAAAGTTGTCCCCAAAAAAGCAATGCTGGAATAAGACTATGCTGGCCGAGATTAAAATCCTTTAGTGCTGCAAAATGTGAGCGCAGGGATGATTTAAAAGCCCCGTACTTTTCTAGTCAGCTCCACTTATTGCTTCAGGCTGAGCATTTTGTTTTTCTTTTTTTTTTTCCTCCTCCTTTCTTTTATTATTATTTTTTTTCTTTTCCAGTGAACACTCCATTGCTTATTTAGGGGAAGCATCTCATTCATCTGTGCCTGCTTCTTGCCGAGACTTTTTCCTGCTGGAGAATTACTGCCTGGCACATCAATAGGCTGCAAATTATATAAGGGCTGTGTTTAACTTGCAGCCGGATTGCCATTGTCGGGAGGGTCCGTGTCTTTTAGCTAAACTGCCTTTTTCTGCAGGAATTTCAGATGTCTGTAATTGCTGCTCCTTTCAGCACAGCTTAAGGTATCAATATCAACTCGATTTGAATATCATAAGTGGGAAGTTGCTCTAAGCAAAACAAAAACATGTCAGTTGCCCAGGTGACATTTTGTAGCAAACAAGGAAATCACAACTCCAGGAAGTGTTGTATTTTATGCCAACAACAATATGACAGTTTTCTCTGTAAAGAAAACATGACACTTTTCCAAATATCAGAGGATGCCTCCGCTGCTCAAGGGATTCCTGTACTGTCACTGAAATGGAAGGTCACAGGCTGGTTTCATGATTTCTATAGTTTCAAAATGTTGTGGTGGAGCGTTTGCACGCTAAATGCTGTAGGCTAAGGGAAATCTTTCCCTTCATCTCTGAAAGAAGTGACAGGAAGAAAAAGGTCCTACTTTGACAGCAGTAACCTCTAGGTCTCGAGGTTCTGCCCCAAGCAACTCTGAAGTAAAATTACCTATGTTAATGTGTTGTCCTCGCTGTCATGCAGCCACACGTGTGCAAACCGTGGCCAAAGGGGCGAGTGTGCAGCCAGGGGCTGTGTGGGACCTCTGGAAAATCCTCCTGTCTCATCCCTACCTGGCCCTGGATGGAATAAAGACCGGAAAGTTTCTGCAAATGATTTCTTTTAAGAGGTGGAGTTTCCACTTCAAGACCTACTTGCTATGTGGGTACCTGATTCTTGGAGCTTAAATAAACTGACTTTTGCTTTAAGCTGGGGAAAAAAAGTTTTAACTTCAAGGCTATGGACATTTGTTTCCAGCCTTCCTCCTTTTTTTTTTTCCTCTTCCTTCTCCCCCTTAAAAAAACACACCTTAGTCTATAGATTATATACTTCCTGCTGCCCTTTTTATAAGCAATAAGAATTTAATAACTGAAGGCAACTCTATAGTAATATTTATATGGGTCAAGTGGCTTAAAAGTATGCAATAAATGTAAAGTTATGAACCACATTGCCCCTTTTTAAATAATGCAGCTAGCACCAAGATATTATGTTTCATATTCTGGAAAAAGGTGTTTCAGCCTAGGCTTTAGGAGTACACCAGACATGAAAAGTTATACTGATCCCATAATAAAGTCACTGCCTGCTTAATATGGTGTGTTATGTAGAGCTCCAGATCTTAATAGCAGACCACAGCAAGAACGTCCCAGATGATATCAACAAAACCTTCGCTTTCTCATTAGCAATCAGCAAATTCTCCTGGTGGCTGCTGGTTTCAAATAAGGGCAAGTGCCTCAATGCCGAGTGGGAAGCCCAATAGGATAATAGAAATAATGCAGTCTAATCAGCGGCGAGCACATGAGATCCCCCTGCCAGGGCAGGCACTACTGGGCTGGGTGACTCCTCTTCTGCAGCTTTTAACAGCCCTCCCAGTCCTGAGGAGCAGGATCCATGGGATGGAGGGAAAGGCATCTGGAAAAACCTCCTTGTGCATCCCCGTAGCTGTTCACACATAAGAGGGGTTTGAGGATGTTTGTATAAAAATTAAACATTCAAAATCCCCTTGCAGTCGTTGCTGTGAATACCTAAAGAAAAGCTGCACTGGTTTCTGTGTATGTAAAACACACCTACGTCTGCATGGGGAGAGGGGGCACAAATTGTTTTAATTTGGCCTCATGGCACCATCGATTTCTTTGATAAATCAGATCAACTCTTTGTTATCACGGCCCAAATGACCAGTCCTTCGTGGGGCAGCACACTGCTGATATCTGCACCAGAGCTGCTACCTGACCTGGTATTTTAATTCCTTATTGCTGTTGGATTTAAACAGGCTTTGTATCTGGACACACACTTGCAGCAGGGCATTATTAAGTGTGGGGACAACCACAGCTGTTGGCCATTCTGATGAAAATGTGAAGGACATGCCATCCTCCTGCTCCTGCAGCCTAAATAATCCATGGCTGTGCTTGGGGAAATGAAGAACAGTTTTAGTTTTTGCACTGATTTTCTAATTGTAAGGGCTTTTTCCCCTCACATTTTCCCTTGAGGTATTCACGTGCTCTTAGAATATCCTGATTTCTATTGAAGAGCGATTTTTGCGCTCTTGTTCAGTCCTAGTTAAAAATTAAGCCTGCAAATGTGGCTGGTGCCATGCAAGGAAATGCAAGTCTAAGCTGCAGCAGTGTAAACAAAAAAGTGTTTTAAGAGGTGCTTAGCTGTGTTTTGAACCCTGATTAAGCCTAAGGTTACTCAGTGTTTATATGTGCATTCGCAGTGCACTGGGAAAATTCAGTGTTTAATGGTTCCTGTGCTGATCTTTTGTTAGAGCCCTGGGCTGTGGTGCCCGAGAGCAGTGATTACTGGCCAGATTAAAAACCACAAACTCTTTCTAATTCCGAGTTTTGTCCAACTTTATTCCTGCTGATGTGAAGCAGGACTCCGTACATCTCTTAGGGTTTGGGATTTTAAAAACTGGCACCACAAGTCAGTCCCCTGAGCTTTTATTTAGCTGATTTAGTGGGGCAAGGTAGTGTTGTTTTGGACACATCAAATGGAATAGTTTCTATCTATGGATCTCGTTATTGTTCTCAGGTCTGATTTTTTTTTTTTTTTTTTTGTTTAATAACCATGAGATGGTAAATGGACAAGGAGGGTACCCCTAAAGGGCAAAGGGCTCCAAAAAAATGGGTGATAACTTAGGGAGATGAGGTGACAGCACAAAGCTACATTTCCAGCTCCTCTGCACTATTTTGAATTCTGTGAATGACCTTGCTGAGTACTTCATTCTCCTAAAATAACGAGCAGGTCAATACCAGTCCTGCTTGTGTGATAAAACACAGTAATTGCTGACCAGGACATGTCCACAAAGAGCCAGGAGAGCTGATCTGGGGGAGCGAGGACATTTTCACCAGCAGGGTCAGGAGATCCTGACAGTTCAGGACAGTCCATGGCAGGGAAAGACAAGACATGTCGAGGCAGACTGAAAAAACAAACTGATGGATGAGGGTGATGTGACCAAAGGGAAAACTGTGTTGGAAATAAATGCATATTTACTGAAAGAAAACCTCTTGTTCATGAGAAGTGAGAGGTGAAATCGAGACTACTGATGGTAAATTGCACAATTATGGTGCTCAAGTGAGAGTGAATAAGGGGGTCTGGGGGAAAAGTAGGTCCTGCAACATTTAAGCACCAGCTACCTGCACCTCCATGGAGGTTAGAAATTTAGGATAGGGTTTCTGATATCAAAGCAGCAAGGCTGTGGAGCAGACTCCATATGTGGGTAACGATGTGAAAAACCACTAACGGCTCCTAAAGCAGTACCTGGTGACAGAGGATTAGAGGGCATGTTGTCTGCACTGGAAAGGGCCTGGGTGGGAAGACCCAAAGAGACTCATCCAGTCCAGTTTAATGGAAACACCCTGGAAATTGGAAATACCGAGGCACTCCTAGATCAGACTGTCTAAATTTCCATTTTTGGTTGTTTTTTTATATGGCTTTAATCTGTGCAGATTCCAGGGATGGGGAACACTTGGCCTCAGCCACTCTGCAGTGTGGGAGGGCACCTTGCAAGATGTGCCACAGTAACAGAGGCAGGGTTTGAGCTTCTATTTTACCCCAGAAAAAGAGGATTTGGAGTGATTTTAACAATGCTGGTGTGCTACAGAAGAGTTCAGAGACTGAGGAGCTCAAAGTGAGGCAAGAGAAGGATGTGCTCTGCTCAGCTAGAGCACATACACAGGGCCCTGAGGTGATGGCACCTCTCTGTGTCTTACTCTACAGGAACAAGAGACAGACTAAAACCAGAAAAGAAGCATAAGCAGAGAGAAAACAAAATAGAGGAAGGGGAATATTAAGATATTAGGCAGCAATTCTTCCCTGTGATCCTGGCCGAGGAGTTGTGGCTGCCCCTGGATCCCTGGAAGTGCCCAAGACCAGGCACTGGGGCTTGGAGCAACCTGGGACAGTAGAAGGTGTGAGCTTAAAGTTTCCTTCCAACCCAAACCAGTAACTCTTGCCTAAGCTTTCAAGGCAGATATCAAAGTTGCCTTCCTCCAGCCTGGGGTTGCACTGGAGTGGCACTGGCATGCACTGTGCCTGGGGACTGTCATTTGCATCGTGGTTTTCATTGCATCCCACATGTGGGAATGCCAGCCTTGGAGTCCTGGAAACCTTGTGTGTGTGCAGCTTCTCTGCTTGCCTGACAAGGGATCATTAGTAACTCGCTGATGTCTCTCTCTGTTTGTTCTACTTCACGAGACACTTCCCCAACTAATTTAGAGCAAAGCTTGGTGTTTACTTGGCTTCACAAAATGACACTCCTTTCCCCCCAAGATTGCTGCAAAGTCTTGGCAAAGAATATTTACATAAACAGGTTTCAACTTCATCAAGAACAGGTCGGGAAAGGAGGGCAAATCCGAGTGGAAGGGAAATAAAGCAGGGCATGAGGCAGAGTAGTTGATCTCTCATTTAGAGCTGCAAAAGAAGCACTTGGAGTGTTTGCAGAGCTGGTGCAGCCCTGTTGAGAGAGTCACACAGTTACCTGAGACCCCCTAAAACTCCTGGAAATACGGAGAAAGAGCTGTGGGGAGTGGTGGAGGGGCCCAGCCCTACTGCAGGGCTGGCAGGGGCAGCACGAGGCAGCAAATCACCCACTCGTCACTGCAGCTTTGTGCTGCCACGGTGCACCGGAAACCTTTGAGGCCTAGAAAAGATGAAATTTGAATTGTTAGCAACCTCTCAGGGTCCTGGGGATAAAACCTCTAGGACAACTTTCCCCTGGAAGGAAGGGAAGCGGCAGCACCACTGATGTCCCCCCATGAGTGTGGCCATCGTCCCCACAACTTCACTCCCCAACTTTTTCCAGCTTGAGGGAAAGGTGGCTCCTCAGTACCCATTCCAGGAGCCGAGGGTGTCTTGTGTGGACAGAAAGAAAAGGAATTAGTTTATGGGAAGCGGATGGCTCCGGTATGTAAATAAAAGCCACTCGCATCCTCATTATGGGGGCTCTTTTGAATAAATGTTAGCCTTTAAGTGCCAGCTGTCACTCTATGCATGGCCTCCCTTCTTACAACTAACCTCTCTGTCACCTCGCCTTGTCTCCCTAACTTGTCCTATTATGCAGTACCAAGCTGAGTCATTGTTTCAAGCAGGAGGTGACATGTTAATAGCTTAATAATAGTATAATCTCGCAAATAATAATATGCTGTCACACTGTCTGAAGCACAATGTTTACAGGAGAAGTGGTAATGTATGATGACAGTAATTTGAATAAAAATGAATTTACTGCTCTTGTCTCATTTGCAGTAAATTTTCGCATCTTTCATGCACAACTGGTGCTCCATGACCTCTTTCATTATTGTGTTCTCAGTGGCTGCTGCCTGCTTTAAAGCGAAAGGCAGGCAAATGAAACAGAAACCTGCAGCTTAATAAGGGGTCTCCAGAAAAGAGTTTCTGGAAATCTCACTTTGTTTGTTTGCGGAGCCGAGGCGGTGTCAGCCAGGCTGTTTAATTAATGCAGGCTGGAGGTGCTGATTGAAGAGCAGGCACGAGCTGATACGATTCTGGATTGGCAATTTGCAAAATAATCATCATGAAATTGTGGCAGAGGGGGAAAACTGCTCGGAATGCAGAGAGGATTGTTGGGATTGGAATTCAAGTTTGTGCAGCTTAAGGAAAAACTGTGTTTTAAATGCTCTGGGTGGTTGATGTGGGGAAAAGCAATCCTTGAGTTAATTATAAATCACTGGTGGTGTGATAGTGGACTGGTAAAACTTAAAAATTATCCCTGAATACATAAAATATTTGGTTCTGGGTGGTTTCTGCCTCGCCCTGTGCTGTATCATAAAATCCTGCCATTTCCATGTCTGGTACAGACCAGGACTCCTGGTATTATCCTGACAAATAAATAGGGAATGTACTCTGTATCAAAACTGCCTTTGGAAAATCTAAATTCCTAGGACAGTTCTATTTCTCTGAAAGAAAAAAGAAGTTATTACGTGATGTGGTTCATTTGATGAAAAAGAAGCAAGTTTACAACTCACAACAGATATGCCTGGACTAAATTTAGTTTGATGGAATGAGGACAACTAATTGAAACTTGCTGGGACTCAACACACTGCACAGGACAGATTCTTCCTGAAACTGCTGGGTTTTATCTAAGATTAAGTGAATGTATAGAATTAAAAAATGTGGTTTGCATGCCCTGGTTCATAGGTTGACAGAATTAAGACCCCAGTTTACCTCTCTGTCCTTACATGTACAAATGCAGTTATGTACTTTTTTCATTACTCGTGCTTGTACCTAACAAATGCAATATTTTCCTCCAAACTGAAAGTTCAGCCATGTTAGGTTTTTTTTTGGTTTTTTTTTTTTTTTTTTTTTTTTTTGTTTTTGGTTTTTTTTTTTTTTGGAAATAGCACTGCTGCTGCTCTTCTGATCCTCGTGAAGAAACTGGGAGCTGAGCTGGAGATCAGCCCCACTGATAGGTGGGAAAATCCAACAGGAAATGGACACACTTGGTGATGGATTATCATAAGACAGAGTTTGTTGTATTTTTGAATCTGAACTTTTAAGAGGGACAAAAATTAGTCTTCAGTATCCCAGCTTTGCACACTGGTGCTAAAGGCTGATAATTATGAAAATAATACATTGATTTAAGGAATTAAAAGCTGCTTCCAAATCTAACCCCACGTCAGGGGATTGGAACTGGATGATCTTCAAGGTCCCTTCCAACCTAAAAATCCAGTGATTCCATGATCCCATGAAACGAGTGCATTTGATGGGTTTCATAACTACCTTGCAAGGCTGAGATTGTTTTGGAACTGAATTTCCCATTTTTTTTTCACATGAAAAGTACAAGAGGCTTCAGTGGGACTGCTCAGAGTTGCAAGGGCTGAATGACCCCCTCCAGGTAACTGCATTAAAATAAATTGTTTTGCTGAAAAGATTTTTCCATTGGAAAATATTTTCTGCTTAAAAATAAATCATGTTTACCCAGTGTAATTTTAACCATTTTCTTAGTTTTGGAAATCCCTGTCCTGTGCACCAAAAATCAAGACACTTGTGACATTAAACAGCTGAATAATGATTAATGGAGATTATGTGCAAAAGGGTAGAAAAGAACAGAGCAACAAAGCCTCTCTTTGGCTGATGGAGTTTATTTCATGTATATAAAAGGTCTCTTTCCCCTGAATTACTGATGTTCAAGGGGATATCGACACTTCTGTGTAGTGCTTGAAACTCAAAGGTCCTTTTTGCTGCCACCTTTTAATTATTTAAATGTAGGCGGATCTGATTAAAGCTCTTAATTAGATGTATTTAAGATTGGCAAATATGTCACCGTCCTGACTGAACAGCCAATGTCATCCACTGATACGTGTCCGTTATTTGCTACACTGCAAGAAAGTTTCTTGGGGACAAAAAACCCCTCAAAAATGTTGTGTTTGTGGAAATAAATAGTGGGTGGACCTGATTTTCATGGCATGAAAGTCAAGTGGAGTTTTTAATTGACTCCAACAGGCGCTGGATCAGGCCTGTGGGGTGTTTGGTGCTCAGTTACAAGTTAGTGCTCTCTCTAATCACCTTGTTCTCTAAAGGAAATAGATACTAAACAGGAACCATCTGGTAATACATTCTGTACCTCTTAATTACAATGTTTTGAGTGGCACCTAAATAAATTTCATTTACAAGCACATGACTGCTTGTCAAAAGCTCTGTTGATAATTTTATTATTGTAGTTTACCTTCTTGCTTAATGACCCTGGCCCAGTAAAGTCAGGAATATTCAGCTCCATAGCAAAAAAAAAAAAAATAAATATATATATATATCAAAAAAAAAGGTTATTGTCTTAAAAATAGAAAGACACAAACTCCATCTCTCATGGTGTGTTTCTGATTATTTTTAAATTTTTGGAATACATGTGACATAGGGGTGGGTCTACAATAAAAATTACTAAAATTCTGATTTCTTAGTAGAGAGGAGAAGCTGAGGCAGCTCTGCGGAGAGCCTGGGATGGTTGTAAAGTGCTCGTGTTATTTTATGATCTCTATGTTCCTGTGTAGATGTACTGTAGCATTTAGACAATTTTCTCTTTGTTAGCTGCAGGAAAAGATCAATATTATAAAGAAGTTGAGTGACTCTGTGAATTACTCTCCTGCGTTTTCACCCTGGAAGGTGGGGATTTAAATCCTGTCTCTGGTTTGGAGGCTGAACCACAAACCCAGCTCCAAGACCACTTTGGAGCCACCCCTAAATTTTGAGGTTTCCAGTTTGGGGTTGCTGCCTATCCATGGCTAGAGCTGAAAATGGGTTTTCTGATGTCTTAGTAACCTCTGGTGGAAATTAGTCTCTATTGAAAAATCAACATATAATGTGGTGGGAATGATTAGCAGCCTCTTTGGAGAAAAACCTGGGGCAGCACTGGGATGGAGCAACACCCATGGAAGGTGCCACCTCGGTGGTGCTCGCCCTGCCCTGGCACCCTGGATTTCATAGAAGGGTGTTTTGGGGTGCAGGGAAAGGTTTTCTCATGCCACAACATCTGATAGTGGCACATCCTCTGGCCAGGGATAGGCAGCTTCCTGCACAGCAAATCCTCATCCGTCTACATTCAATAATTGTTGGACACAAAACAAATTACCAATAATGTGCAGCTTTTGCTAAGTTTCCCTGGGAAACTGCTAATTCAGCTTTGTGTTTGAAAGTCTTTTTAAAATAACAAGTTGGAGGAGACAAAAATCCTAGGAGGAAAGGCACAAGGGAGGTTTCTGGGAAAACAGGAGGAATGTGGCACCTGGAGGGGTTTTGTCCAGTTCTTTGGGATGAGCTGCCCATGGGAAAACATAGAGGCATAAAAAGTAAAATAACCTTATTTCTAAATTCATGGCAAATTAAAAAAGGAATCCTACTGCTCTCAGCAGGGTCCTTTATTCCTTTTTAGTTGCAGTTGGTGGTTTTTCTCTTAAAATAATTTTGTCTCCAGGTCTCAATCTTGATGTGGGAACTTTAGGAAACAGATAAGCTTTCAAATATTTTTTTAATCAATGCTTTGGCAAGCTGGAGTTGAAATAACATTTAAATTCAGAGAGATGCTGCTGAAATAGAGAGGATGATCATCGCCAGGTGGGTTTGTAAGTCAGGTTTGAGGCAACTGAGCTGCCTGAGCAGGAGAGGGAATTCACCATACACAGCAAACTGTTATCCCTTACAATATAATATCTGGATTTGAAGCTGATATTTAAAGAGGGCACTTGCTTTACTTATGAGATTAAAGGCAAATGCTCTCTTTTAAAAATGAAGTCATGCTGTGTTTTGCACCTTTTGACACTTATTAACTCAGGTCATTAAAAAGAGGCTAATTAAAAAAGAATGTAAAACAAAAGAGTAATTTGTCTATCGCCGAGCTCGGTTCTTCATGTGCGCTGGCTGGAGGCACTCTCCGTTTAAACCTTGGGTACAGAAAGCACTGGAAGCCACTGGGGCATGCTTGGAGCTTGTCATGGCTTTTGGCGAGCCTGTGGTCCGGCTCATTATGCACCTCATAAAGAAGAGAAGTCATTGTCATCAAAATGAGCTGAAGCTGGAATTTACATTCATGGAAATTTTGGTTTCGCCGCTGTCCTCTGGGGCGGGACGATAAAGGAAAGCTTTTACCAGCTGCAGTTAAAGAAAGTGAAGTTCAATAAATGCTTAGTGCTTCGTTAAGGAGTTTCCAAACTGAGCTTTGTGCACGTGAGATTTTACAGCTGATGAGAATTTGGGACAAGCAGCCTGTGAAGTTCACTGGTTCCGGTGGGGGAGATGTGCCCAGCACATCCCAACCCGGCTTGAAAAGAGACTGGCCTCTTGGAACATCTAAGATGTTCCTGTTCTTCCAAAGGGACACTTTGCTAGAAGGCACCTTCTCTCCTGTCAGGTTCAAAAGTTGTTTTTTTTGGAATAAACTCTTCAGATGCTTGTGAGGGAGTAATTCCAAGGAATCCCAAGGGGGTATGGACAGATTTGTGTGGTACCTTTACTAAAAGAGTGTGTTGTACTAGTCCTGAGGCTCATCCAAGCTGAAGTTGACTGGAGATATTCCCAGGGCAGGAGTTTTTCTGGGAGGGTTTTACACCCTGTTGAACTCTACAGAGGCAGCCACTAAGGCCAATTGTCCCTGGAGGACTCCCTCCTCTCCCCGTGCAGATTCAGGTGATGGCTTGGCGCTGGCTAATCCACGACACTGCAGGTCCAAAGCTGTAAAGATATTTATGGAAATAACTCCTGCAGGGTTTCAATCCCTTCCCACAGCTATAGGCCTTGCTCACCTCAGAGCATGGGGTCAATCAGCAAACATTTCTAGAGAGGGCTCTCCTAACAAAAGTGCGCTCCTCCGAAGATCCAAGATTTGTGGGTTGGAATCGATTTTGACCGCTGTTTTTTAAAGCCTCCCCAATCTCTCCC